>NC_086450.1:334013457-334313457 GCF_028390025.1 Pseudophryne corroboree | reverse complement strand
CTCCCTGTCACCGACTGCCTCCTGTTGCATTCTGCTGTCACCACTGCCTTACGCTGTCCCCCCATGCCTATCCCTGTCACCCAATGCCGTGTGGCATAATGTGAACTTGGGTTGGGTTGGAAGAGGGGTGGTGGTGTGGTGTGGGGAATTATATT
Organism: Pseudophryne corroboree; assembly: GCF_028390025.1. NCBI lineage: Eukaryota > Metazoa > Chordata > Amphibia > Anura > Myobatrachidae > Pseudophryne > Pseudophryne corroboree. Next base: position 334,313,302 of record NC_086450.1, on the reverse strand, counting down.
TTTGCACATGGGCCCACAACTCACAAGTTCCGCCACTGCAATCCACACTGTATCCAACCCACTCTGTATACCGCAATTTAGCCAGTCAGCCTTAGGCCAATATTGGTGAAAATAATATTGTGAGCTGTGAGGTGGGCAAAATTTAGTGGAATTGACTGGAAATTAATGTTATTGAGGTTAATAATACTCTTGAAACAAAAAAATGCCCCAAATTAAGTGACTTGGACTATTTTTCTCAATTTTTGAAAAGAAGAAGCCAAAGCCAAAGCCAATCACAGTCAGAGCCGGCCCTAGGCATAGGCAAATGCCTATGGCATTTGGAATGCATAGGGGCACAAGCAGCTTCTGCTGATTAAAATGATATGCAGCATGCCTATATTCTGTGTGTGACTGCAGCTCTGTCTGCATACGAAATGCATTACTAATGTGCAGCATTTCTGTAAGGGGCATTACTGTGTGGTATTGTGTGTATTATGGGTAAAAAAAAGGCATTACTAATGTGTGGCATTGTGTATAAGGTGTACTACTTTATGGCGTAACGTATAGAAAGGGCACTACTGTGTGATCTAATGTGACTAAAGAGCAATATGGTGTGGTGTAATGTGAATAAGGGGAACTACTGTGAGGAGTAACGTGGTACTATTGTGTGATGTAACGTGAATAAGAGACACTATTGCATGATATAATATGAATTAAGTTGCAGTACGGTGTGGCGTAATTTCAACTGGGGGTATTATTGTGTGGTCATGCCCCTTCCCAGCAAGAACATGCCCCATTTTGGGCTGCGCACCGAATGTGCATATTGTTCCTATTTAAAACAAATAGGGGATAGGAACACCAAAATGAGGACTGCTATGGGTGAGGGGTGATGGTGCTGGGAAAGGGGTACAGGGTTAGAGGTGGAACTAGTGTCTGTGCTAGGGGGCACCAGCCAAATCTTGCCTAGGGCGTCATATTAGTTAGGGCCGGCTCATGTCACGGCAGTTTGTCAAATCCCAAATCCAAAGTCGGCCGACGAATCAGAACCAAATCCAGGAAAAATGGCCGGCGCACATCCCTATATTTTTCACAGTGATCAGCATGTGTGTCTATCAAACACACATGACTGATCACAGGGGCCAAATCCCAGCTCAAACTTCACTGCCAGCTGGCTGTGCAGGAGCAGGGGAACCAGAGGGAAACCTGGATAAGTTACTATCAAACGTTTGATTTGTGTTATTTAGGTTACTCAACCTGAGGAAAAGATTTTACAGCCTTGAAACGTTGTTGGGATGTGACCTTGATGTTTTCAGCACTTTTTTGATAACCATGTGATTTTGAACACAAGACTGTCACCGTCAATCCGGTGACTGCCGCCTCTATTTTTTTCCAAGCAGACCCCAGCTAAAAGGTTATATATAAAAACATATATATATATATATATATATATATACATATACATATACACACTATGTGGTCTATTTACTAAGCCTTGGATGGAGATAAAGTAGATGGAGATAACGTCCCAGCCAATCAGCTCCCAACTGTCATATTTCAAACACGGTCTGTAACATGGCAGTTAGGAGCTGATTGGCTGGTACTTTATCTCCATCCGTTCAAGGCTTAGTCCCTGGGTCGCATTCACTTAGACTTATATCACTGGGAAAATGGCCACTGCAGCCATCTTCTCAGTGATATGCACATGCGCAATAGGGATGTCCCAGGGAACAAGGCACGGGCACCATGTTCCCAGAGACCTGCACATGCTCAGTAGACTCTTGCATAAAGTCAGAATCTACTTGCTGCCAGAGAGGAGGAGGTCCACACAGAGCCTGCAGATGGGGCTCTCTCGTCTCTACTAAAATGCCCCAGGGGTAGTGACGGGTAATACCACTGGAGATCTATTGCCCCCGCCCTAAGGTATCTATTGACAACTGGGGGGGGGGGCTTTTGTAAAGTCTCTAGGCACCCTAGGAAAGCTTCACAATATCGACCATGCTCTTCCCAATTTCCTCATCACATACACATTTCACTTTATTGACTTGATTGTGCAAATAGCTACAACTCAACCTGGTCAAGACCTCTTCAGCGAATTGTGCATATTAGTGAGTTAATCAGATGGTTAGTGAAGAGGCCCTCCTTACTTAAGTAGTAGTTTGCCTAATGTAAATGTGGTTTATACAGCCAAAGAAAAATATAAACTATTGTTAAGTTAAAGAGCTAAAGGGGGTAATTCAGATCTGATCGCTAGGCAGCGATTTTTGCTGTCCTGCCTTCAGATAGTCGCCACCTACAGGAGGAGTGTATTTTTGCTGTGCAAGTGTGCGAACGCATGTGTAGCAGAGCTGCACAAACTGATTTTGTGCAGTCTCTGCTCAGTCCAGGACTTACTCAGCCACTGCGGTCACATCAGGTTGTTCGGGACCGGATTTGACGTCAGACACCCTCCCTTCAAACACTTGGTCCCGCCTGTGTTTTTCCGAACACTCCCTGAAAACGGTCAGTTGCCACCAACAAACGGCCTCTTCCTGTCAATTTCCTTGAGAACGCCCGTGCAAATGGATCCTTCTCACAATACCTTTGCTGACCTGCGATCCCCGTTGCAACCGTGCAACGCACTGGCGCAGTGTGGTGCATACACACGCGCAGTTTGGATCTGATCGCACGCTGCGTGAAAACCCACAGCAGTGAACAGATCTGAATTACACCCCAAATCTCTCATACACCAACTACCAGCCTCATGACACAAAGCAGAGACTATTGTAGTGCCCTGATTACAATTCTGCCAGAGCACTGTCTATGTAGTTTGTTTGTTCATTATTGAAAGGGGCTGGTAATACCTGGTATTAAAAGTTTTTAATATTAATGTATATTTTCTGGCAAATATTAATATATGTTAAATTACACTCAAACTTTTATTTAAAATAATTATCTATCTATCTACAGATGGAGCTGCGCTCATCTGAGGCGGCTCCATCGCAAACGTGTACTCCCGGTGTGACTAGGCAATCCGTCAGCCTAGTCACGCCGGGAGTGCACAGAGACGCTCCCATTCTGAGCATCTCTGTCCGGGCTCGCGCGCCTGCCCAATAACGTCATTACCGATATGCGGCTTGCATTGCGTGAATGATAACGCCCAAACGTATAATTGTATCAAAATTTGGATTGCACCTCCAGTGTGCAAAATTTCCTAAACTACAAACATGGTCCGGTAACTTTTTACCATATCTGCTACAGGTGCTCCTCCGGTAATCCCAAGAACCACTGATTAATATTTACTTACATTAATACGTCTCAACTAATTTATATTTATAGCCGTGAATATATTGGCGTTTCTATAATGGGTGCAGTGGGTGCGGTGCACACGGGCCCCTGGGTCCAGGGGGGCCCACACCGCACACACTGCACCCATACATTATACTTACCCCTCCGGAGTCCCGCGACGGTGTCACTGCTGTGCGGGCACAAATTACTCGGAAATGGCTGCCGCGGCCATTTCTGAGTGATGTGCGCATGCGTACTGAAGGTGTCCCCGGGAACAAGGCGCTGTCGCCATGTTCCCGGAGACCTGCGCATGCGCAGTGGACTCTGGCATTATGCCAGAGTCTACTGCTGCCGGAGAGGAGGGGTCCCGCGACGGAGGCTGAACGCGGGTCCCCTCCTTTTTTAAAGCGCCCCTGCGTGAATATCAGAAAATCCCGTGTGAAGAACAGGTAGAACAGCTATAATCACAAATGATAATGGAGCGCTTGTATCTTAAAATATGTATAAACGCCCATACCTGTGAAAGAATAAAAAAATTAGTAAATGTTAACAATTCTTTTGAGTGAAAACGTGGTGGAATACTCTTGTAGGAGTATACTGGGTTCCGATAAATAGTCCGGATCTTACATACCATTGAGAATGGCAGTGGGTGAGTTAACTAACTTTCCCTACCATTTCCCTATCTTTTGTTCATCTTAAAGGCTGCGGTAATGTCCGGCTTGGCTCCCTCTGTGATTGGCTGCGGTGCCCATCAGCGCTAATCAATAATGTCACCTCCGCTACTCCATGCTCCGTGTTCTCAACAGTGCGCTCTCTGCAACGTGTTTTAGGCATCAATGCCCTTTGTGTGGAATAGCAGTAGTTGCTGAGATCTTCCTTTTATTCACAAAAAAAGTTTATTGAACATGATTAAAAACAGGAAATGAGAAACAGGAAGTTTCTCCAAAAAAGCGGCAACCATGTGTTCCTTTTTGAACATGGGGCTTAGGGTTATAATGTGGTATAGCGTTTCTATATGATAAAATAATGATGTTCAAAAAAGAACACGTGGTTGCCGCTTTTTTAGAGAAACTTCCTGTTTCTCACTTCCTCTCAATTCCTAAGAAAACTTCTTAGGAATCTGCTGTGGGATTCCAAAACAGGTTATAAATTGATAACAAAAATTAGATAGAAAGACGGCATTATATTAGTACTCTACAAATTCTTTGTCTTTTGAAAAATTGTTATACACACAAAACCTCAAACTAGAAAAAGTGTATATACTAAAATAACAATAAAAATTGAGTGCTAAATGTACTGTGGCACCTATGGGGAAAAAATGTTAAACAACATTATGTTTTTTACAGCCCTTTTAGGGCTTTTTGTGGAAGTCTGAGTTCATCAGATCCTAACTGTCCCTACCTACCAGTTACCATGGGATTCCTCAGCCTCGATGCAGGGATGGCTGTTCGCGTCCTCTCAGTGTTGTTTGTGCTGCATCGCTGCTGCATCCAGCGGGTGAGCGGGAGAACCGTGAAGTTGGCATCACTCGGCAGCGCCGGATCTGCCGTGTGTCAGAATCCCACGGAAACTGATAGGTAGGGACAGTTAGGATCTGATAAACTCGGACTTCCACAAAAATCCCTAAAAGGGCTGTAGTGTAAACATAATGTTATTTTAACAATTTATCCCCACAGGTGCCACAGTACATTTAGCATTCAATTTTTTTTATTTTTTTTTATTATTGCTAATGTGAACTGCTTTTTTTCATAGCGCAGAAATAATTTTTATTTTTTATACTAAAATGTATTTAGCCACTGTGACAATATCAAGCTAGGTGGTGATAGTGAGCTTTGGATATTGTGCACGGCTGGAGGGATCCACCCACACAGGGAAGAAAAAAGGGTGCGCCCACTCCTAAGGGCTGCCCTGGGTACAGTATACAAAATATTCTGGAAACACCTATGACACATGCATTATCTGACTGCATGCACACAGGGCCGTCTTTTCGTATGTGTTCAATGGGCAGTTGCTCAAGGGCCCCAGGAGTATAAGAGCCCTAGGCTGATAGCTGAGGGTACCCTTTTTCCATGGGTACCAGATTTGTTAAAATTGTCCCTTGGGAACCGGATATATCCCACTTCAAAGCAGTGGTCCCCATCTGAGCCTGTTAATTGCTCTTCCCAGCCAGATATCTCGGGTTCTCTCTGACTTAGAGTTTTTCTGAGGGTATACTCCAAAAGCTGGGACTCTTCCCTTTTGGTGGATACTGGGAGATTGTCACTGTTATGCCCAGAACCAGAGACACTGTATTAGCCTTCCAGCAGCTGATTCCTGCTCCAGCTCCACACGCCTGGTATGCATATTTTCATTGGTGGATTGCTACGGCTCCTGTACTTTGATCCCCAAGTCCCCAGTACCTCCCGAAAGGTAGAACTCTCTAGTTTTTTCCCCCCATTAAAAGCTATTTTCAGGAACTGGAGATAACTGCAGTCAAGCAAGCTGCCCTCCCACCGAAAAATGACTAATATTAAGCCCACTCCACTATCCACCCCTTACCTGTGTATTAAACACCCCCTACCACCCTGGAAGTCATGTACCAAGGCACCTTCATTCAGCCCAATGCCCCCTTCTACAGTTAACCTCATCTTCACCATCTGTGCAGTAAATGAGTAATTAGAAGAAATTAGTGTTCCAGGCCTACATGCTGAGAGGAAGATAGAACACCCCCTACCATCCACGGGACATCAAAGCTCCCACTGATAGTGTAGCACCCCCCACCCCTACCACTGGTGGATGGATAGGGGCCCCAGTGCATTGCTTTGCCCAGGGACCTACATTGCTGTTAAGATTGCCCTGTATGCACAAAGGTGCTATTGCATATGGGAGAGCTAGCATCAGAGCTTATGAGCCAAGAGATGGGTGTTTCTGGGCAGGCTCTGGGAGGTGACAAAAAAACTCTGTCTCATGGATGTGGTATGGAAGTGTCGTGGGTGCGTCACTGTAAGCAGGCTGCGTTCTCAAATACAAAGTTGGTTTCACAGAGGCCATGTTAAGATGGAAAAACCACATTTGCTATGGTGGATGTGATGGTGTGCCGATGGTGGCCTGTGTAGAACCACCCGCAATGCTAGTGCTGGCGGGGGCACAGAAATTGGGCATCTAAAGAATTATACTTTGAGGAAAACATTAGTGCACAAGAGAAAGGCAGATACTACCATTAGCATATAATCGCATCCACGTCTCCAGCAACAGGCGCTAGAGCAGACGTAGCAGTGTCCATCTCTGAATCAGGCACACAATCTTTAAAGTGCTGATGTGCTAAAGTGTAACAATGCATAGGTCATTCCAAGGTCCACTGTCCTGTAGCAGCACAGGTCATCACAAGGTCATATGTCCTGAAGCTTAGTTCATTACACGGTTCTCTGTCCTGTAGCAGCATGTCATCCCAAGGTTCTCTGTCCTGTAGCAGTAGAGGCCCTTGGGTTAACCTTTGCACTGTGAAACTATGGGTGGGATATACCAACCTCTTGCGATATTGTACATGCCGTCACACATCGCGCTGATACTAATCGCGTACAGTTGGAGCCACCTTTATCTTGGACCGTTAATAGGATTAATTGAGCCAGGGCAGTCGGACTTAATCCCCTGCTGTAATGACTTAATCCCCTGATGTATTGTTCTGTCTGTATTGTATTGCAGCTGAGAACAATAGATGAGGGGTTTATGCTAGTAAACGATGTTGTGCCTAGGCGCAACACAGAGGCCAAGATAACTGTGGCTCCATCTGTATGTACTACATATTCGATTAGTATAGCAAAGGGCAGTTCAACTGATAAGATCTGCTCCTTGCGATGTCTGCTGGTGCCTGGACTTCCAGGTTTATGACCTGGGAGTGCATCAGCGCATGCGCACAGATATGGTGGCCATGGGGCATGGTCATCACAAGGTCCTCTGTCCTGTAGCTAGACTGGTCATGCCAAGATCCTCTTTCCTATAGCACCATAGGTCATCACAAAGTCCTCTGTCCTGTAGCAGCATAGGGCATCACAAGGTACTCTGTCCTGTAGCAGCATAGGTCATCACAAGGACCTCTGTAATGTAGCAACATCGGTCATCCCAAGATCCTCTCTCCTGTAGCAGCATAGGTCATCCCAAGGTTTTCTATGCTGTAGCAGCATAGATCATCACAAGGTCCTCTGTCCTGTAGCAGCATGTCATCCCAAGGTCCTTTGTCCTGTAGGAACAGAGACCCTTGGGTTGACCTTTGACTGTAACACTATGGGTGGGATGTACCAACCTCTTATGGTACATCCCACCACACATAGAGCCAATACTAGTCGCATATGTACTAACATATGAGATTAGTATATCAAAGGGCAGCTGTCCCGATAAGATCTGCATCTTATGATGTCCGCCAGTCCCTAGACTTCTGGGTTTATGACCTGGGAGTCCATTGGCACAGTGATGCAGTGACTGCAGGGCATGGTCTTCACAAGGTCCTCTGTCCTGTAGCAACACTGGTCATCCCAAAATCCTCGTAGCAACATAGGTTATCCCAAGGTCCTCTGTCCTGTAGCGGCATAGGTCATCACATGGTTCTCTGTCCTGTAGCAGCATGTCATCCCAAAGTCCTCTGTCCTGTAGCAGCAGAGGCCCTTGGGTTGACCTTTGCACTGTGACACTATGGGCAGGATGTACCAACCTCTTGCGGTACATCCCGCCACACATCACTTCGATACTAATAACATATGTACTTACATATGCGATTAGTATAGCAAAGGCCAGCTCTTCCGATAAGATCTATCCCTTGTGATATCCGCCGGTCTCTGTACTTCCAGGTTTATGACCTGGGAGTCCATCGGTGCATGCACAGTAATGCGACGACCGCAGGGCATGATCATCATAAGGTCCTCTGTCCTGTAGCAACATGGGTCATCCCATGATCCTCTCTCCTGTAGCAACATATGTCATCACAAGGTCCTCTGTCCTGTAGCAGCATAGGTTATCACAAGGTCCTCTGTCCTGCAGCAGCATGTCATCCCAAGGTCCTCTGTCCTGTAGCAGCAGAGGCCCTTGGGTTGACCTTTGTACTGTGACACTATGGGTGGGATGTACCAACCTCTTATGGTACATCCCGTTACACATCGTGATGATACTAGTCGCATATGTATCTCCTGATAAGATCTGCATCTTGTGATCCCGGTTCCTAGATTTCTGGGTTTATGACCTGGGAGTCCATCGACGCATGTGTAGTGACATGGCAGCCATGGGGCATGGTGGGAGGGATCTGTTCGCATTCCTCTGATAACATTGATGTGGAAAGAAGCCCATTGGCTTCTATAGCGTAACGCCCTCTGCATCGAAGCCCGGAATTGTCATTGTTCAACTATTTTTCAAGCCTCTTTTGAAAACTCGAAACGCATTGGCCTGAGGATGTATCGGACAGGTGGAAATAGCATTGCATCCTTGGAGGAAGAAAACCGTTCATTCAAAAAGATACCACTATGTGAGGATACAACATCACATTTATCATGAGGATTGGTACGCACCACACAGCAAAGGGATGTGGCCTCAGAAAAGGGGCATGGCTTTGTGGTAATGCCTTGATTGTAAGCCACGCCTCCCATGTCCATCAGTGAGGGGGCATGCCCAGCGCTCTGTGAGCTGTTGGCATGCCCCCAGACCCTCTGGCTCTCGTGAATAGACACTGATAAGCAGGGCAGAGAGTGACAGGAGCCTCCCAACTGCCCCCCCCCCCCCCCGCCCCCACCATGGGACACTGCAGCCTGCGGGTGGGACATCGGGACAGTCTCAAAATATTGGGACTGTCCTGCGAAAGTCAGGACAGTTGGGAGGTATGCATTGACACCTCCAAACGGTCACTTCCTGTCAAACAGTTTTCCTTGAAATCCTCATTGCGAGCAAGACCACCTTGGTGCATGCACATTGCAATCTCAGCACATGCGAAGTCTGGTGATAATCACTCCATTGTGTGATAATTGTCCATTGCATACAAACATGAATTAGGCCCACTGTATGATCCGCACCATACGTCATTCCAATTTGCCATATCATGCACCTAACATCCAGGTATGCACCAGACTTACTGTAAGATTGTTCAAACAAGAAGAGATTTTTAAAAAGCCTTTTCTGCTCTTAACTAATTTCTAGACAGCTCAGACTGCACAGTTTATGTGGGAACATTAATAACAGTGTTTCCTTATAAAGCGTTACCTTCTATGACACGTTGCTTAATAAAGACATTCCCTTGAACCACAAGCAAAGATGTTCAATTGTACTTTGTGACTAGAGAAAAATGGGATGCAGTCAACATCCCGCCGGACGGAATCCCGGCGGTCGGAATACCGACACCGGAATCCCGACCGGCACAATCCCGACATATTCTCCCTCCGTGGAAGTCCACGACACCCATAGAGGGAGAATAAATTAGTGTACCGAACATGGTGAGCGCAGCGAGCCCGCAAGGGGCTGCGTTGCGCTTGCCCCCCTGTCGGGATTGTGCTGGTCAGGATTCTGATGTCGGTATTCCGACTGCCGGGATCGTGTCCACCGGGATTTCGTACTGATCCAAGAAAAATATATAACACACTGTTCCCTTGGCACCACATTCCACATGTGTCACTCACAAATATCTCTATGTTCTGTTTATTCTGTTTATTAAAATCTATAAACAATGTAGTTTTTTAGTGGATATATATTTTTAAAAATGGGTTTGCCTCCCTATTTGTTTATATTGTGTGACATGATGTTTAAACAATAGAAATGTTAACTGTATTATAGACAGGTGCTAAACATACACAATACTGAGACCACTATACGTATAAAGGGCTACAGGGCCATACAGTAATACCGTTAATAAAGCTGCCATGAGACAGCGAAACGCATCAGGTAACCAGCATCTGGCCTTTGTTAATTGCCACAAAGAACATTGGAAAATTACACGGACAGTGACAGCCTTCAGAAGTCTGGACAATAATGGATATGGACGAAAGGGACATCCATTACTAATGCGCTGCACCTCATTGCTGTGAGTTGGACCACCATTATTTGTAGAGCACTGGGCTTGTATACAGGGCATGAGGGGGCTCTGGGCTGGCATACAGGACAGTAGGGGGCCCTGGGTTGGCATACAGGGCATGAGGGGGGGTCTGTGCTGGCATACCGGGCTTGAGGGGGCTATGGGATGGCATACAGGGTATGAGAGGGCTCTGGGCTGGCATACAAGGGCATGAGGTTACTCTAAGGCAAAAAAAGGGGTATGAAGGGGCTCTGAACTGGCATACAAGGATATAATGAGGTTCTGAGGCATAATAAAGGTACATGAGGGGGCTCAGGCATATAAAGTGGGGTTTTGGTCACACCCCTGATCGTGCTTCCTAGTCATGCCACATGCCTAGGAATCTGAAAATAAAAAAGTGGTAACCCTAGCCAAAGACATTATATTTGTTAATTCCCTATTAATCTTTTTATGGATAGATTCCAGAGTGACCTGCACTTAGAATTAATACTTTACAATAAAACCTTCAGGTCATGCTAATGTTTTTAGCATAATGCAAATTATTTAAAAAAAAAAATTAAATTCCGTATCACATGAACATTCAAAGCAGAAGATTTGTTCACAAAAATTCCTCTCCGCAACTTGGCAGTTGTAACCACACTTACATTATCATTCTGCCCAGTGTTCACATAAAGTTCACATGAACATTTGGGTTTAGGGTCACTTTATAAAAATGTAAGGTTTCACATAGAAAGACACTCACTTAATGATTCATTCACCTGTTCATATAAAGGTATCTTTCAGTCTCCCCTGCGTATTGGTAAGTCAGTGTACTGGATACTCCAGTCTCAGCAAAAGTAAAATGCTATTTATTCGTCCAAAGATAATGAACAATATAAAAAGGTTATTACAGGTGGATATGGATACTGCAAATCATAGGGGCAACGTGATGGTAATGGCTGCCCCCATACTGCAGCTAGCGGATGGTGTCAAAGATGCGGCTCAGAAACTTTGATAAATCCCCTCAAAGTGGTATCCATGCTCACTCTTGATCAGCAGAGTGGCCTCGATGTGTTTCAGATAGGACTTTTTTTCAAGAGAACCCTCTGGTATATTGGTTCTGTTCTTTTTTTCCAGAAGTCCGGTGGTCATGTGATCTTATCCTCCAATAAGAGAACCTAAAACCTGGCTTTCTGATTTTATACATTTAAAAAGTCTAAATCTTTAAATTTCAACTTCATTTTAAGCAATTATGCGTTCGATATACAATTATGTTCATTTGGCAGTTTAAATCTATTATTTACTGTCATTAATACTATACACAATATGTAATATCTAGTGAGTATTTTTGACAACTATTCAGACACGTAATTTAGAGGTACAATTGTTACACAATAATTATAGCTCTTGCTAAGGGACTATGGCCCAGATTTATTAAGCCTTGGAGAGTGATAAATTGCACGGTGATAAAGTACCAGCCGGTCAGCCCCTAATTGCCATGTTAAAGGCAGTGTTTGAAAAATGACAGTTAGGAGCTGATTGGTTGGTACTTTATTACTGTGTCATTTATCACTCTCCAAGTGTTACAACTGAAGAATCCTTTTCTTGAAGAGTCCGTGTTCTATGAAGATCTTCTAAGCAGTGACACTTGTACACCCTGGGTTAAGACTCGTAGAACTCACTAACAGGTCTTCTAGCCTATAATAGCTGTTTTTCCCATAAAGCATGATGTGCCTACCGGTACTGAGATGCCACCAGGACTTACGCCATTATAGTGTCAGGGGAAGACTGGGAGAACCAGTGATATAAGGACCAAAGAGTACAGACAAAGACTGGGAAATTACTGGAACTGGGAGCACGGGAGAAAAGGAAAACAGAGAAGCACCACACTGTAACAAAGAAACGGGAGATTGAACAGAAGAAATTACAGACAACGATGTGATAGATTACATCACTAGCACGGGGTTGGACACAGGTTCTCTGCAGAAGATATTAGTAAGGTACCCAGGCAGAGAAATCCACAGCTAATATTTGAACCAACAGACAAGTGCTTCCGCTGCAGCCAGGAAATATGACCAGTACCGAGTGAGAGGCAGTCCAGGAAGATAAAGGGAGCATGAACCAATCGGCAAAGTCAATAAGGACAAGCCTCCCCTGATTATAATTCAGTGGAGCTGCCCCTCAGCATGTCCCTGCCGTCCTATGAGTGCCTGGCGTCTGTGTAACCAGGCAACTCACTAGGACGCCGGGCGGAAGCTCCCACGTGCACCATAGGCAGAGTATTCTGGTTTCCACGAAGCCAGCAGCCAGGAACGGAAGGACACAAGCGTCCTGGTGGCAACAACTGTGCACTGCTGGGGACACGGTTTGCGGCTCGTGACACTAAGACTTGATGAATCTGGGCCTATATTTATACAACAGGTCAAACAGAAAGGTATATCTAATAGACATATTCTCATATAGCCGGGTGGGAATGAAAGACAGACAAAAAGGAAAAATATTTTTAGTATTTTAATATTTAAAGAGACAGCCGTACAAGAGAATATACACAAAATCGGGTTATTTATAAAAACCACTTAGATTCAAACTCTGGGTGGAATATACTAAAGGGAAAATGCGGGGGTTTTACAGCATTTTCATATGTACTAAGACCCGGCTGCTGGGTTTTTTCGCCGCTGAGGGTATTGCCATCTTTTTATGGAGATACCCTATAGAAGCCCATGGGCTTTTTTCGCACTCGCCGACCCCCCCTTACCTGTGTCCAGGCAGTGCTCCACGATCCTCCAGCTGCTTCTCCCCCGCAGCACAGCCATTTCTGCTTCTGGGTGCAGGGGGGAGGAGTAGCCCGGGGACTCCCAGCACACGTCACCTCCTGGGGCCTCTGTCACCACATTGCGATGCTGCAGTGGGTGGCGAGGGACAGCGATGTATTTTAATACATCCCGCCCAACATGTTAAAAAACCATTTGGTGTTAATGTTTTCAATTGATAAATCGTTCTCATTTCTAATTCTACTAGGTTTGCTTCTGTATCTTTTGTTCTCCAGTTTCATTTACCCAGTTTGATGCCACAAAAAATAATAATTGGTTGATATCACATTTATGCATTTCTTTAAAATGTATAGATATACTATGGTTCTCATATGCTTTTTTTATAGTTATCATGTGTTCCGTGAGTCTCTCTTTTAACATTCTACCAGTTCACCCTACATATTGGTTCCCACAATTACATTCTAAAAGATATACCACATTATTTGCTATTGCAGGTGATAACATCCTTTATGAAGTATGTTTCCCATGTGACATTTGATTTCTAGTGGCTTGTCTTTCCTGGAGTTTTACAGTTTTTGCACATAGTGCATTGCCCACATCTGTAAAAGCCATTAGAAGTTATTCTGGTGGTCATTTTGGATATTGAAAGAGCACTTTTGTTTAGATATTCAATTCTTTGCTCTTTTGTACACAAACTTAGGGGATGAGTCAGACCTGAACATAGAAATGCTAAATTTAGCACATCTACGAACAGTTTCTCAGACATGCGGGGGGACGCCCAGCAGGGGTGTGTCTTGGGGTCGGAGCGCCCCTGGCAAAGTAAGGGGCTGGTGCCCCCTACACACATTTGAAATAAGGTGTGAGTATTGGAAATGGGGCATGGTGTTGTGGGGGAAGGGCGTGGACACAATAGTACTTCCAATTCAAATTATGCCACACAGTAGTGTCCCTCATTCACATTACACCACACAGTAGTGTCTCGTATTACCGTTACACCATCCCTCCCTCCTAACCCTAACCCACCTTTCTCACAGCCTGACCCTAACCTGCCCCCACTTCCTCTTCAGTGGTACCTAACCCTAACCCATCCGTCCTAATCTCCCTCCCTGCAGCCTAGCCCTCCCACCCTCGCAGCCTAACCCTAACCCTCCCACGCGGCTTGCAAGTGGAGACTTTGGCACCAACTCGATCCGGATTTTGGCATTCTGCATCGCTATCTATGTTGGGATGCCAGCATCAGCATTCTGAGCAGTTTGGGGATGCTGCCATCAGCTTTCAGACCGTCGTGATGCCAAACGCCGGCATCTTGACTGCATCCCAAATGAAATGCTAATGAGCTGCTGTGAGATGAGCCTCAAATGGACCCAGCCATTAACCAAACACCATTAGTCGGATCGTAGAAGTGCTTCCTGTTAGAAAAAACATCAGGGCGTCATCACTTCCAAGATAAAATGATCAATCATACATTTCCTTGAACCTGGCCTTGAAATAGGTAAGATATGTATTGTCTTTATTATACTCAACAAGTTAAAGTTTTCACTTACTTACTACTTACTTACATCTAACATGCATGAAAATCGTGTAGCTTTCCAGGTACAACAGTCCCTTCTCCCAAACACTGACACATTTTTATTATCTTCAACAACAAATAGATCTATAGCACTGTGCTATATAACAATTGCTGTGAACCTGGTGAGAGTCTGTTACTGCTGACGCGGCGCCAGTGTCCGTCAGCACCGCATTGCACTAGTGATCAGACTAGTGTCTGGCAGCACCGCACTTGTAATCAGACTCAAAATAAACTACAGTTCCCAGAAGCCCTTGCTGCCGGGAGCTCCTAGCAACAAGGGCTGCTGGGAGCTTTAGTTTATTTTGAGTCTGATTACAAGTGCGGTGCTGCCGGATACCGGTGCCGCTCCAGCAGTAACAGACTCTCACCAGGTACAGTCTGACAGTACTACTTCTCTACCCTTTGGCTGTGGGTAGCACCACGAGGCGGCACCCCCTCCTTTCCTGGCAACCCTGGCGAGTGCCATCCTGGCATCCCGGATTGCAGCGGCTGCATGTCACATCAACGCAACGGTCCGGACACGCCTGTGTTGTCCGGACCGTACCCCACCAATGGCGTTCTAATGCCATTAGCACGCCCCCTCCCGCCCTGCGACCGCCTCTGCCTGTCAATCAGGCAGAGGCGTTTGCAGCCCTGAGATACTTTTAGGCGGCTCCCGGGGTACGCACGCGCAGTGAACCCACTGCACGTGCGCACTCTGCAAAGGGTTTCAGACTGCGATCACTGCCGCTGCAGTGATACAGTCTGAATTAGGCCCTTGGGGTGATCAATGATGTATTTCTTTAACATAGGGTCCCTGGTTAAATTTCCCAAATATTTTTTTTTTTTTAAATTATTTCATTGAGAAGACATAAAAGAACAGAAACATTCACGTTCAAAAAGTATACAGATAACATAGTTGGTATAATCACTGCTGTTTGCATAGAACAATGGGTAAACAGAAACAAGTAGGCATGTTTCAGATATTCAAATCAATAGCTATAGATATTTTATTTTATTTTATTTTTTACAATAGAGTGATGTTAAACAAGCAGTTGTAACAGTAACATAAATCTAGAACAGAAAATCCAGGGGACAGACAACCCAGGAAAGAGAAAGAAGCAAGGAAAGGAAAGAAAAAAGGGAAAGCCTGAAAGAGGTAGAAGAGAGGAAGGCTAATCAACATGTATTATCGTACATTTTGAGGAATAAGATCTCTAAATGACTCGCAATAACCTCAGAAAAATAAACACAGAAATCTAATAATAAACCACCTTTAGGATAGAGCACGTATCATGTACCAGGAGGTATTTTCAAAGATCTGTATTATAGACTCAGATTGTAATTTCGGTAAATATTCCAAATAAAGACTCCAACATTTATAAAAAAGTACTCACTCCTTTCTCTATGTCTGTCATAGCTTAACGCCTATCAAAATAAAGAATGGATAGTAATTTTGAGTAACAGTACTCATCAAAGGGGATTGTTTAGAGATCCATTTCTGTAGGACAACTTTCCTAGCAACAGTAATTAGAAATGTCAGAAATGGAATGGGGAGAGGAAGATTTGACATAGGAGACCATTTGGTTGTCAAAGTCGGAAAAATATCATGCTGCACGTTGCCCTATATTCACCCCATACGATTGCCCGCTGCACGTGCACATTCTCTCCCGTGCGTGCGCATATTCGCAGTTGCGTAATGGAGCTTCTACGGCCGTGCGCATTGGCGCGTGGTATGTGCATTTACGGTAGAGTTTGTGTGCGTCTAGCGGGCGACTCAATCGTTACATAGTAAATCCAAATAGTATGTTTTATAGGTAATGTTCCCCTTAATAATAACTGTAAGTTTGTTTATTGTAACTGGTCCCTGGACAGAGGAATTCCTCTTTGCATGATACGAAGGGTCAGACAGGGTTTGAGCAGTGGTGTTTGGTACCTAACTAAAGAATATTTTATTAGAAACAATCCGGTGCTGGTTAGGTAAAGATTAATCGCTCCTGCGTATAGTTATGTCTATTAGTAGTTTCTGGACATTTACTATATTTGCAGTTCATTATCCATGCGGCGGGAATCCTGAGATTCCCTCCCACCTGAGCAGTTCGATATAGTCACAGCCCACCTGTTCAAACTAACCTATGACCTTTTGTTATAATGCGAGGAGACATTCCTGTGTCCAATGAACAATGAGATTATAGGTCCCTTTGTAGTGTACTGTACGCAGTGTATATAAGAACTAGAGATGAGCGGGTTCGGTTTCTCTGAAACCGAACCCGCACGAACTTCATGTTTTTTTTACGGGTCCGAGCAGACTCGGATCCTCCCGCCTTGCTCGGTTAACCCGAGCGCGCCCGAACGTCATCATGACGCTGTCGGATTCTCGCGAGACTCGGATTCTATATAAGGAGCCGCGCGTCGCCGCCATTTTCACACGTGCATTGAGATTGATAGGGAGAGGACGTGGCTGGCGTCCTCTCCATTAGAAATTAGATTAGAAGAGAGAGAGAGATTGTGCAGAGTCAGACAGAGTTTACCACAGTGACCAGTGCAGTTGTTGTTAGTTAACTTTTATTTATTTTAATATAATATATCCGTTCTCTGCTATATCCGTTCTCTGCCTGAAAAAAAACGATACACAGCAGCAGCCAGTCACACAGTGTGACTCAGTCTGTGTGCACTCAGCTCAGCCCAGTGTGCTGCACATCAATGTATAAAAGGCAAAGCTTATAATAATTGTGGGGGAGACTGGGGAGCACTGCAGGTTGTTATAGCAGGAGCCCCCAGGAGTACATAATATTATATTAATTTAAAATTAAACAGTGCACACTTTTGCTGCAGGAGTGCCACTGCCAGTGTGACTAGTGGTGACCAGTGCCTGACCACCAGTATAGTAGTATATTGTTGTATGTATTGTATACTATCTCTTTATCAACCAGTCTATATTAGCAGCAGACACAGTACAGTGCGGTAGTTCACGGCTGTGGCTACCTCTGTGTCGGCAGTCGGAACTCGGCAGGCAGTCCGTCCATCCATAATTGTATTACAATATATACCACCTAACCGTGGTATTTTTTTTTCTTTCTTTATACCGTCGTCATAGTGTCATACTAGTTGTTACGAGTATACTACTATCTCTTTATCAACCAGTGTACAGTGCGGTAGTTCACGGCTGTGGCTACCTCTGTGTCGGCAGTCGGCAGGCAGTCCGTCCATCCATAATTGTATTATTATTATAATATATACCACCTAACCGTGGTTTTTTTTTCATTCTTTATACCGTCATAGTGTCATACTAGTTGTTACGAGTATACTACTATCTCTTTATCAACCAGTGTACAGTGCGGTAGTTCACGGCTGTGGCTACCTCTGTGTCGGCAGTCGGCAGGCAGTCCGTCCATCCATAATTGTATTATTATTATAATATATACCACCTAACCGTGGTTTTTTTTTCATTCTTTATACCGTCGTCATAGTGTCATACTAGTTGTTACGAGTATACTACTATCTCTTTATCAACCAGTGTACAGTGCGGTAGTTCACGGCTGTGGCTACCTCTGTGTCGGCAGTCGGCAGGCAGTCCGTCCATCCATAATTGTATTATTATTATAATATATACCACCTAACCGTGGTTTTTTTTTCATTCTTTATACCGTCGTCATAGTGTCATACTAGTTGTTACGAGTATACTACTATCTCTTTATCAACCAGTGTACAGTGCGGTAGTTCACGGCTGTGGCTACCTCTGTGTCGGCACTCGGCAGGCAGTCCGTCCATCCATAATTGTATTATTATTATAATATATACCACCTAACTGTGGTATTTTTTTTTCTTTCTTTATACCGTCGTCATAGTGTCATACTAGTTGTTACGAGTATACTACTATCTCTTTATCAACCAGTGTACAGTGCGGTAGTTCACGGCTGTGGCTACCTCTGTGTCGGCAGTCGGCAGGCAGTCCGTCCATCCATAATTGTATTATTATTATAATATATACCACCTAACTGTGGTATTTTTTTTTCTTTCTTTATACCGTCGTCATAGTGTCATACTAGTTGTTACGAGTATACTACTATCTCTTTATCAACCAGTGTACAGTGCGGTAGTTCACGGCTGTGGCTACCTCTGTGTCGGCAGTCGGCAGGCAGTCCGTCCATCCATAATTGTATTATTATTATAATATATACCACCTAACCGTGGTTTTTTTTTTTATTCTTTATACCGTCGTCATAGTGTCATACTAGTTGTTACGAGTATACTACTATCTCTTTATCAACCAGTGTACAGTGCGGTAGTTCACGGCTGTGGCTACCTCTGTGTCGGCAGTCGGCAGGCAGTCCGTCCATCCATAATTGTATTATTATTATAATATATACCACCTAACTGTGGTATTTTTTTTTCTTTCTTTATACCGTCGTCATAGTGTCATACTAGTTGTTACGAGTATACTACTATCTCTTTATCAACCAGTGTACAGTGCGGTAGTTCACGGCTGTGGCTACCTCTGTGTCGGCAGTCGGCAGGCAGTCCGTCCATCCATAATTGTATTATTATTATAATATATACCACCTAACCGTGGTATTTTTTTTTCTTTCTTTATACCGTCGTCATAGTGTCATACTAGTTGTTACGAGTATACTACTATCTCTTTATCAACCAGTGTACAGTGCGGTAGTTCACGGCTGTGGCTACCTCTGTGTCGGCACTCGGCAGGCAGTCCGTCCATCCATAATTGTATTATTATTATAATATATACCACCTAACCGTGGTTTTTTTATACCACCTAACCGTGGCAGTCCGTCCATAATTGTATACTAGTATCCAATCCATCCATCTCCATTGTTTACCTGAGGTGCCTTTTAGTTCTGCCTATAAAATATGGAGAACAAAAAAGTTGAGGTTCCAAAATTAGGGAAAGATCAAGATCCACTTCCACCTCGTGCTGAAGCTGCTGCCACTAGTCATGGCCGAGACGATGAAATGCCAGCAACGTCGTCTGCCAAGGCCGATGCCCAATGTCATAGTACAGAGCATGTCAAATCCAAAACACCAAATATCAGAAAAAAAAGGACTCCAAAACCTAAAATAAAATTGTCGGAGGAGAAGCGTAAACTTGCCAATATGCCATTTACCACACGGAGTGGCAAGGAACGGCTGAGGCCCTGGCCTATGTTCATGGCTAGTGGTTCAGCTTCACATGAGGATGGAAGCACTCAGCCTCTCGCTAGAAAACTGAAAAGACTCAAGCTGGCAAAAGCACCGCAAAGAACTGTGCGTTCTTTGAAATCCCAAATCCACAAGGAGAGTCCAATTGTGTCGTTTGCGATGCCTGACCTTCCCAACACTGGACGTGAAGAGCATGCGCCTTCCACTATTTGCATGCCCCCTGCAAGTGCTGGAAGGAGCACCCGCAGTCCAGTTCCTGATAGTCAGATTGAAGATGTCAGTGTTGAAGTACACCAGGATGAGGAGGATATGGGTGTTGCTGGCGCTGGGGAGGAAATTGACCAGGAGGATTCTGATGGTGAGGTGGTTTGTTTAAGTCAGGCACCCGGGGAGACACCTGTTGTCCGTGGGAGGAATATGGCCGTTGACATGCCAGGTGAAAATACCAAAAAAATCAGCTCTTCGGTGTGGAGGTATTTCACCAGAAATGCGGACAACAGGTGTCAAGCCGTGTGTTCCCTTTGTCAAGCTGTAATAAGTAGGGGTAAGGACGTTAACCACCTCGGAACATCCTCCCTTATACGTCACCTGCAGCGCATTCATAATAAGTCAGTGACAAGTTCAAAAACTTTGGGTGACAGCGGAAGCAGTCCACTGACCAGTAAATCCCTTCCTCTTGTAACCAAGCTCACGCAAACCACCCCACCAACTCCCTCAGTGTCAATTTCCTCCTTCCCCAGGAATGCCAATAGTCCTGCAGGCCATGTCACTGGCAAGTCTGACGAGTCCTCTCCTGCCTGTGATTCCTCCGATGCATCCTTGCGTGTAACGCCTACTGCTGCTGGCGCTGCTGTTGTTGCCGCTGGGAGTCGATGGTCATCCCAGAGGGGAAGTCGTAAGCCCACTTGTACTACTTCCAGTAAGCAATTGACTGTTCAACAGTCCTTTGCGAGGAAGATGAAATATCACAGCAGTCATCCTACTGCAAAGCGGATAACTGAGTCCTTGACAACTATGTTGGTGTTAGACGTGCGTCCGGTATCCGCCGTTAGTTCACAGGGAACTAGACAATTTATTGAGGCAGTGTGCCCCCGTTACCAAATACCATCTAGGTTCCACTTCTCTAGGCAGGCGATACCGAGAATGTACACGGACGTCAGAAAAAGACTCACCAGTGTCCTAAAAAATGCAGTTGTACCCAATGTCCACTTAACCACGGACATGTGGACAAGTGGAGCAGGGCAGGGTCAGGACTATATGACTGTGACAGCCCACTGGGTAGATGTATGGACTCCCGCCGCAAGAACAGCAGCGGCGGCACCAGTAGCAGCATCTCGCAAACGCCAACTCTTTCCTAGGCAGGCTACGCTTTGTATCACCGCTTTCCAGAATACGCACACAGCTGAAAACCTCTTACGGCAACTGAGGAAGATCATCGCGGAATGGCTTACCCCAATTGGACTCTCCTGTGGATTTGTGGCATCGGACAACGCCAGCAATATTGTGTGTGCATTAAATATGGGCAAATTCCAGCACGTCCCATGTTTTGCACATACCTTGAATTTGGTGGTGCAGAATTTTTTAAAAAACGACAGGGGCGTGCAAGAGATGCTGTCGGTGGCCAGAAAAATTGCGGGACACTTTCGGCGTACAGGCACCACGTACAGAAGACTGGAGCACCACCAAAAACTACTGAACCTGCCCTGCCATCATCTGAAGCAAGAAGTGGTAACGAGGTGGAATTCAACCCTCTATATGCTTCAGAGGTTGGAGGAGCAGCAAAAGGCCATTCAAGCCTATACAATTGAGCACGATATAGGAGATGGAATGCACCTGTCTCAAGTGCAGTGGAGAATGATTTCAACGTTGTGCAAGGTTCTGATGCCCTTTGAACTTGCCACACGTGAAGTCAGTTCAGACACTGCCAGCCTGAGTCAGGTCATTCCCCTCATCAGGCTTTTGCAGAAGAAGCTGGAGGCATTGAAGAAGGAGCTAACACGGAGCGATTCCGCTAGGCATGTGGGACTTGTGGATGCAGCCCTTAATTCGCTTAACAAGGATTCACGGGTGGTCAATCTGTTGAAATCAGAGCACTACATTTTGGCCACCGTGCTCGATCCTAGATTTAAAGCCTACCTTGGATCTCTCTACACAGGTCTGCTGGGGTTGAAAGACCTGCTGGTGACAAAATTGTCAAGTCAAGCGGAACGCGACCTGTCAACATCTCCTCCTTCACATTCTCCCGCAACTGGGGGTGCGAGGAAAAGGCTCAGAATTCCGAGCCCACCCGCTGGCGGTGATGCAGGGCAGTCTGGAGCGACTGCTGATGCTGACATCTGGTCCGGACTGAAGGACCTGACAACGATTACGGACATGTCGTCTACTGTCACTGCATATGATTCTCTCAACATTGATAGAATGGTGGAGGATTATATGAGTGACCGCATCCAAGTAGGCACGTCACACAGTCCGTACTTATACTGGCAGGAAAAAGAGGCAATTTGGAGGCCCTTGCACAAACTGGCTTTATTCTACCTAAGTTGCCCTCCCACAAGTGTGTACTCCGAAAGAGTGTTTAGTGCCGCCGCTCACCTTGTCAGCAATCGGCGTACGAGGTTACATCCAGAAAATGTGGAGAAGATGATGTTCATTAAAATGAATTATAATCAATTCCTCCGCGGAGACATTGACCAGCAGCAATTGCCTCCACAAAGTACACAGGGAGCTGAGATGGTGGATTCCAGTGGGGACGAATTGATAATCTGTGAGGAGGGGGATGTACACGGTGATATATCGGAGGGTGAAGATGAGGTGGACATCTTGCCTCTGTAGAGCCAGTTTGTGCAAGGAGAGATTAATTGCTTCTTTTTTGGGGGGGGTCCAAACCAACCCGTCATATCAGTCACAGTCGTGTGGCAGACCCTGTCACTGAAATGATGGGTTGGTTAAAGTGTGCATGTCCTGTTTTGTTTATACAACATAAGGGTGGGTGGGAGGGCCCAAGGATAATTCCATCTTGCACCTCTTTTTTCTTTTCTTTTTCTTTGCATCATGTGCTGATTGGGGAGGGTTTTTTGGAAGGGACATCCTGCGTGACACTGCAGTGCCACTCCTAGATGGGCCCGGTGTTTGTGTCGGCCACTAGGGTCGCTTATCTTTCTCACACAGTCAGCTACCTCATTGCGCCTCTTTTTTTCTTTGCGTCATGTGCTGTTTGGGGAGGGTTTTTTGGAAGGGACATCCTGCGTGACACTGCAGTGCCACTCCTAGATGGGCCCGGTGTTTGTGTCGGCCACTAGGGTCGCTTATCTTACTCACACAGCGACCTCGGTGCAAATTTTAGGACTAAAAATAATATTGTGAGGTGTGATGTGTTCAGAATAGGCTGAAAATGAGTGTAAATTATGTTTTTTGAGGTTAATAATACTTTGGGATCAAAATTACCCCCAAATTCTATGATTTAAGCTGTTTTTTAGGGTTTTTTGAAAAAAACACCCGAATCCAAAACACACCCGAATCCGACAAAAAAAATTCGGTGAGGTTTTGCCAAAACGCGGTCGAACCCAAAACACGGCCGCGGAACCGAACCCAAAACCAAAACACAAAACCCGAAAAATTTCAGGCGCTCATCTCTAATAAGAACAGCCAGCCTGGCCAGCTCAGTCTTCTCTCCACAAACGGTTTTCATCTTGACTAACTCGGAGCTGGTACCAGGACTGCGCAGCGAATCATTCCCCAGTGTGTGTAAGTTATTCTCTGTAACCAACTTATTCTCTGTATTAGCCATACTCTCTCTCTCTGTTATTGTTAAACTGTTGTATATTGTATATGTGTAGTTATTATGTTTAGATATTGATGTTAGCCTGTAGTGTATGAACTGTTAACTGTTTTCCCTTTTTTACATAGCTAGATATTGTTAGTAAAGGTGTTGGAACCTTAGCAAGGTATTGTGTGTTTATTACATTACTGAGGGTATTCGGAGCGTCTCAATCGCTCAAGCAGCTTTTGTATTAATAAGGTTAAGCAGCGTTATATCGCTACAGTATTTCAGTAGTAAGGTATACAGTACAAACTCAATCTTTCAGGGTGTTGCATACAAGGTTTACTGAGTGTCATCCTGTGAGCGTCTGCGCCGCTCGTGTTCCCCTCGTGGTCACGAGCGTCCGCTACGCTGTTTGCGTAGCATTATGGTAGTTGGCCGCCTATAGCGTGCTCGACACCAAGTGTTAAGCTGTGAGCGAGCGTGCCGCATGTGCGTCTCGACCACGGCTAAGCATCTGCTATGCTAAGTGCGTACTCTTACGGTACCCCATACGCCAATTGCGTACTGAGTCTCTTACCCACATATAGTGTATGTTATAAGATAAATATTTAGCTTTATCATGGTGAAATCCGCTAGCACAAAAGGTTCCCAGATAAAAGGCACAGAAATTCCTATAATTTGCCTAATGAACGAATGGATTTTATACCAAAAGTGCTACATTTTTGGGCAAAACTAGACATTATGGTGGTCATTCCGAGTTGATCGTAGCTGTGCTAAGTTTAGCACAGCTACGATCGTAAACTCAGACATGCGGGGGGACGCCCAGCACATTGCAGGGGGCGGGGCTTCCTCCTCAGTCAGCCAGCGCTGCTCAGCCCCATTTTCTCCAGGCAAGCTGCAGGGAGAAGAGACGCTGGCGCTCCTCCACGTCTGAATCAAGTATCAGGGTGTATATTAAGGGGGGCAGAGTTAAAAGTGGTGCTTAAATTGGAATATAAAAGCGCTAAAGGTCTCTGTAGATACACAGCGATTTTTTACATTGGTGCTGAGTTGTGAACTGGCAAGTCCCTTCTGTGTCCTTCTGACAGATTTACTGTGGGTCTGTCCCCTATAAGCCCCGGAGTGTCTGTGGTGTGATTGTGCACATGTGTGACATGTCTGAGGCAGGGAGCTCTTCCCCTGAGGGAGCCATTTTAGGGACACAGGGCAGGATGTACTAATGTACATCGCCGCCCATCGCCGCCCTGCGCCACGATGCTGATCGCATATGTACTAACATATGCGATCAGCATTGCGGAGGACAGCTCTTCCGATAAGAGCTGTCCTCCGCGATGCACAGCGGCAGCCTGACTTCCGGGATTCAGCCCCAGGAGTCAGTCTGCGCATGCGCAGGGTGACGGGGGTGGCCGCAAGGCATGCTGGGAGGGATCCGATCGGATCCCTCACACAGCGCCGCGGAGAGAAGCCCATAGGCTTCTATGGACTAAATTAAAAAAATTAAAATGGTCTGGCGCTATGGTTACTGTAAAAAGTGCCTGCTGCTATGTTCAAGGTTTGGTTCTTAACCTAAAAATAGAGAAAATGCAAAAAAAGAAGAAGAACAGCGCTGGCACTTTTACACTAAAAAGTATTTAATTAATGTAATATCACATATTAAGATGCATCCTTCATATCTATATCATATAAAAACAATTATAGTATATGTTAATTGAGCTAATTCACCCACAGGATATTTTGCTCTATATACCGGACCAGAGAAAAACCGTTCCTCATTAGTTTTATATGATTGTATACAACTTGAATATTAAAGCTGGATATTATTTCCTTATATATTTTCAACAATAAATGATGACCGCATGGATGTTATTAATTGATACAAATGTCCAGCTGATAGATATACTTCCTCAGTGATTATAATGAGTACTTGTCCGGTCAATTAACACACCTGGATTATTTGCATGGATTGCAGTTCCCTTGGTAAACGCATACAGCCAATAATTTATGCTTTCCGAGTAAACTTACTCACACTATTAGATTTCCAACCAGTGTGGTTATGATTTTTTATATATAAGACTGATTAGCTGTGCACAAATGTTCAGCTTTGCACATGTCATATAGATCGTGTCATATCATGTAGACAGGGGCGTATCTATTGTTTGGCGAGGATGGCACTCGCCAGGGGCGCTGCCCAGCGGGGGGGGCGCCGCCCAGCGGTGCCACCCGCGATCAGTTATGAATGTTAGCAATGTTTCTCTCTGCTCAGCTCAGCGCTGCTGCTGATTGAGAGAAAGGGGCAGCAGAGAGCACTGTCAGTGTCTGCCAGCGAGGAGAGAGGGGGTGGGGGGAATGTCCGGGGGCCGGCACTCTTTATCATAAAATACACTGTCAGGCAGAAATGGATCAGATGCAGCATCAGACAGCCTGTGTTGTATAATAACAAAATACATGCTGCAGTGCAAGGACTGAGTTTTAACTATGTGTGCTCCCTCTGCTCCCCCTCCACCCCCCCATCCGTAGGTGCACTTGTGGATATGAAGGGGGGGGGGGGGGGGGCACCAGCGGGGGGGAAGGGGGGGGGAGAGGGGTTGTTCTGGGGCCGGGGTCACTGTTTATCATAAAATACACTGTCAGGCAGAAGTGGATCAGATGCAGCATCAGACAGCCTGTGCTGTATAATCACAAAATACATGCTGCAGTGCAAGGATTGAGTTTTAACTATGTGTGCTCCCTCTGCTCCCCCTCCACCCCCCCATCCGTGGGTTCACTTTTGGATATGAAGGGGGGTGGGGGGCGGGCAGCTCACACATGGCTAAAACTGAATCCTTGCAGCATGTATGTTGTGATTATACAGCACAGGCTGTCCAATGCTGCATCTGATCCCCTGCTGCCTGACAGTATATTGTATGATAAAGAGTGGAGCAGCGAGTCCCGAATGAAGTGCTGGCTGCAGCCATTTCTGCTACAGCATAACTCTCAGCTTCAGCTCCTGCACCTCCCTCCTCAGTCCTCTGTCACTGAAAGGAAATAGCCCCGCCCACTGCACGCGTAGATCCACAGGCCCATGCTCAGCACGGCAGCGGTGGGAGGAGGATTGCTGGAGGTGCCTGCAAAGAATAACACCGCGCCGCGGGCGGAGAGACTTTGGCTGGATGCTGATGGACATCCTCCTGTGAGACACAATGTGAGCCCATATTCCAAGAAGTTTGTGGCAGCTATCTGTATGGACTGTGGGAGAGAGAATTTGTGTATTTGTGCTGTTAGTGTGGGTTGTAAGGGGGTGAGAGAGATGTGTATGGGTGGGTGGGCTATGGATGTGTGTGAGGGAATTGTTGGTCAGCAGGGGAGGAAAGGGGGATTTGTATATTTGTGCTGTTAGTGTGGGTGGGAAGGGGGGGATGTGGTGAGAGAATTGTCAGTATGTGAAGAGGGGCATGTGTATGAGGGAGCTGTCGGTTTGGAGGGGAGGAAGGGGTGATTGGTGTGACAGAGTTGACAGTGGAGGGGGATGTGTGTGCGCTAGATTTGGGAGTATAAAGGTAATTGTGAGAGTTTCCAGGAGGGGGGCAGGGCAGTGTTTATAATAGAGGGGAATATTCAATTAAAGTCGGATCCATTCCGACATGTATTTGTCGGAATGGATCCGGCAACCCCTATTCAATCCCCATCTTAATTTGACTTTTTGAAGTCGAATTTAAGATGGGACGCACAGGAGGCGAGGGGGGCGAGCCGCGGGGGGACAGCCGGCGGGCATACAGGAGATTTAATGTAGGGTATAGAGGGCTCAGTGATGTAGTGTAGGTTATAGAGCGGTCAGTGAGGTAGTGTAGGGTGTAGAGAAGTCAGTGATGTAGCGTAGGGTGTAGAGGGGTCAGTGATGTAGTGTAGGGTATAGAACGGTCAGTGAGGTAGTGTAGGGTGTAGAGAAGTCAGTGATGTAGCGTAGGGTGTAGAGGGGTCAGTGATGTAGTGTAGGGTATAGAACGGTCAGTGAGGTAGTGTAGGGTGTAGAGAGGTCAGTGATGTAGCGTAGGGTGTAGAGGGGTCAGTGATGTAGCGTAGGGTGTAGAGGGGTCAGGGATGTAGTGTAGGGTATAGAGGGGTCAGTGATGCAGCATAGGGTATAGAGGGGTCAGTGATGCAGCCTAGGGTATAGAGGGGTCAGTGATGTAGTGTGGGGTATAGAGGGGTCAGTGATGTAGTGTGGGGTATAGAGGGGTCAGTGATGTAGTGTGGGGTATAGAGGGGTCAGTGATGTAGTGTGGGGTATAGAGGGGTCAGTGAAGATACTAAACCCAAGTACTTGCTACACTTATTGAATTAAAACACAAAATGCAGCAAAAAGTATACAATTTGGGTAAAAGCAAAAAGGCAAAGGCTAGAGGTAGATACGAGAGACCAGCGCCATGCCTTATGCACATATCATTATGTTCATTTTCAATATGGAGGGGAAGCGTGGTACACCAAAGGTAAATTTTGCCCTGGAGAACAAGCCCCGATCAGATAGTCTGGGGCAGGCGGGACACCAACCATGACACCTAGTCTAGGGCAGGCAGGTTAGCTAGCCTATGGAAATCTGTTGTCAGCGGAGGTTGGGGGGTGGGCTGATTCAGTGAAGTGCAGTAAGAGTAGTCAGGGGAGGCAGGGCCTCTCCTGTTATACTCCTGTGTGCTCAGTTTCCTGTCTCCTTATGCTGCTACTGGCCAGTTCTCATTGGCTTCACCCTAACAGTGAGTCCTTGCCAACAATGTTTTCCAGCAATTGGGGGGACAGTTTCTGTGGCTCCTTATTTCAAATTCCGTGTCTACTGCAGCCGCCACTGGTCTGCAGTGCTCTCTCTGGGGGGGCGCCAGTCCCTTATTTTGCCAGGGGCGCTCGGACCCCTAGATACACCCCTGCATGTAGATACCTCTCCCGGCTGTCGCTTCCATAAACAGCCTTATCCAGAGTCCACTGCCTGGTGCCGTCGGATGCACTGCTAAAGAGCTTTTGGCGAGACACCTTCATTCATTACTGGCCGGCCAGAGACACCAATACCTACGGACAACATCTGAGATTATACCTGCTATCCACCAGGCAGTGGACTCTGGATAAGGCTGTTTATGGAAGCGACAGCCGGGAGAGGTATCTACATGATATGACACGATCTATATGACATGTGCAAAGCTGAACATTTGTGCACAGCTAATCAGTCTTATATATAAAAAATCATAACCACACTGGTTGGAAATCTAATAGTGTGAGTAAGTTTACTCGGAAAGCATAAATTATTGGCTGTATGCGTTTACCAAGGGAACTGCAATCCATGCAAATAATCCAGGTGTGTTAATTGACCGGACAAGTACTCATTATAATCACTGAGGAAGTATATCTATCAGCTGGACATTTGTATCAATTAATAACATCCATGCGGTCATGATTTATTGTTGAAAATATATAAGGAAATAATATCCAGCTTTAATATTCAAGTTGTATACAATCATATAAAACTAATGAGGAACGGTTTTTCTCTGGTCCGGTATATAGAGCGAAATATCCTGTGGGTGAATTAGCTCAATTAACATATACTATAATTGTTTTTATATGATATAGATATGAAGGATGCATCTTAATATGTGATATTACATTAATTAAATACTTTTTAGTGTAAAAGTGCCAGCGCTGTTCTTCTTCTTTTTTTGCTTCTATGGACTATCGCCAGCTAAAGCTGGCGAACCCCGCCGCGGTGCTGACCTGTCGGATGTGGGTTAGTACTAGAGATGAGCGGATTCGGTTTTACTCGGATTTACTCGGTTCTCAAAACGGCATTTTATTGGCTCACGAATGTCACGTGTTTTGGATAGCCAATCAGATGCCGTTTTGAGAACCGAGTAAAACCGAGTAAAACCGAATCCGCTCATCTCTAGTTAGTACATCAGGAAAATGCGGTAAACAGGGGGTTTACCGCATTTTCCGCTTAGTACATCCCGCCCACAGAGTTGTAATGTGGTGGCGCTGCCGGCACACCATGAGCCTGAATGGGTGAAAGAATTACGTGATAGTGTGAATCATATCAGTAAGAGATTGGATAAGTCTGAGTCTCATGCAGAAAACTGGAGAAAATCTGTCGAAGATGTGATTTTTAATAGTTCTGCCTTTTCATCCACAGGGGACCACTCTGGGTCACATAAAAGGTCATTTGCACAAATAGTACAAACTGATACCGACACGGACTCTGATTCCTGTGTCGACACTAGTGATTCCAGGGGAATAGATCCAAAGTTAACGAAAAGCATTCAGTACATGATTGTTGCTATAAAGGAGGTGTTAGAAGTTACGGAGGCCCCTCCTTTACCACAGGAGAAGGCTTACTTTTGTAAAAAAAAGAAAATTAATGTAACTTTTCCTCCATCTCATGAGCTGAACAGTCTCTTTGAGGGAGTCTGGACAAATCCTGAAAAGAAATTTCAGGTTCCCAAAAGAATTCAGGTAGCTTACCCTTTCCTTGCAGAGGACAGGAAAAGGTGGGAGTCACCCCCCCATTTTAGACAGTGCCCTGTCGCGGTTAACAAAAAAGGTGATTCTCCCTGTGCCTGGGACGGCTTTACTAAAGGAGCCGGAAGACCGCAAGTTAGAGACTACGTTGAAATCTATTTATGTGGCCAATGGAACACTACTCAGGCCTACCATTGCCTGTGCATGGGTGAGTAGTGCTATTGAAAAGTGGTCAGAAAACTTGTCATAAGACATAGACACAATAGATAGAGACGAGATACTCCTAACGTTAGGTCATATTAAAGACGCTGCTGCGTACATGCTAGAAGCCATGAAAGATATTGATCTCTTGGGATCAAGAGCCGCTACCATGGCAATCTCAGCACGGAGGGCGTTGTGTATTCACCAATGGAATGCTGACGCAGATTCCAAAAGGAATATGGAGGCTCTCCCGTACAAAGGTGAGGCCTTGTTTGGAGATGGGCTGGATGCTTTAGTTTCTGCGGCTACCGCAGGTAAGTCGACATTCTTGCCTTATGCTCTTGCATCGGCGAAAAAGACACATCACTCTCAGATGCAGTCCTTTCTGCCCAATAAATACAAAAAGGGTAAAGGTTCCCCTTTCTTTGCGGGTAGAGGAAGGGGAAAAGGAAAAAAGTTCACAGTGTCTCCAAGATCACAGGAGCAGAAATCAACCTCTGTTCCTGCAAAATCTTCAGCATAACGCTGGGGCACCCTTGCGGGAGTCCGCTCAGGTGGGGGCACGTCTGAAACTCTTCAGTCACTTCTGGGTTCAATCGGGCCTGGACCCGTGGGTTGTACAAATAGTGTGCCAAGGGTACAAACTGGAGTTTCAAGACATTCCCCCATGCCGATTTTTCAAATTGGCCTTACCAGCTTCTATCCTGGACAGGGAAGTGGTAGCAGCAGCAATACAAAAATTGTGTCAGGATCAAGTCATTGTCCTGGTTCCCTTGTTACAACAAGGAGGAGGGTTTTATTCAAGCCTATTTTAGGTTCCGAAGTCGGACGGCTCGGTCAGACCGATTCTAAACCTGAAAAATCTGAATCTCTACCTGCAAAGGTTCAAGTTCAAGATGGAATCTCTGAGGGCAGTGATTTTCAGTCTGGAGGAGTGGGAATTCATGGTGTCAGTGGACATAAAAGATGCCTACTTACATGTTACCATTTATCCTCTGCATCAAGCTTATCTGAGATTCGCAGTACAGGATTGTCATTACCAATTTCAGATGTGGCCGCTCGGACTCTCCACGGCACCGAGGGTGTTCACCAAGGTGATGGCGGAGATGATGGTCCTCCTTCGACAGCAAAGATTCAATATAATTCCTTACCTGGACGATCTCCTGATAAAGGCAAGGTCCAGGGAAAGGTTGGTGCAGAAAATTGCACTCTCCCTGACAGTACTTCAACAGCACGGTTGGATCATAAATTTTCCAAAATCACAGTTGGAACCAACGACAAGATTGTCTTTTCTGGGGATGATACTGGACACAGAACTACAGAGGGTATTTCTTCCAGTAGAGAAGGCTCTGGAAATCCAGAGAATGGTCAAACAAATTCTGAAACCAACAAGAGTGTCGATTCATCAATGCATTCGGTTGTTCGGAAAGATGGTAGCGGCCTATGAGGCCATACAGTTCGGCCGATTCCATGCCAGAGTATTCCAGTGGGACCTGTTGGACAAGTGGTCCGGATCCCATCTACACATGCATCAGAGGATAATCCTGTCATCCAAAGCCAGAATTTCACTCCTGTGGTGGCTACACAGTTCTCACCTCCTAGAGGGATGCAGGTTCGGGATTCAGGACTGGGTCCTAGTAACCACGGATGCAAGTCTCCGAGGCTGGGGAGCAGTCACACAGGGAGAAAGCTTCAAAGGAAGATGGTCAAGTCAAGAAACTTGTCTTCACATAAACATTCTGGAGTTGAGGGCCATTTACAACGGCCTTCTACAAGCGGTGCATCTTCTTCAAGATCAACCAGTACAGATCCAGTTGGACAATGTAACAGCAGTCGCATACATAAACCGTCAGGGTGGAACGAAAAGCAGAGCGGCGATGGCAGAGGTGACAAAGATCCACCTCTGGGCAGAAAGACATGCAAGAGCTCTGTCAGCAATTTTCATTCCGGGAGTGGACAACTGGGAAGCAGACTTCCTCAGCAGACACAATCTCCATCCAGGAGAATGGGGCCTCCACCAAGAAGTCTTCGCAGAGGTGACAGGTCTTTGGGGAGTTCCTCAAGTAGACATGATGGCATCTCGTCTCAACAAGAAGCTTTTGAGATATTGTTCCAGGTCGAGAGACCCTCAAGCAATAGCAGTGGATGCACTAGTGACCCAGTGGGTGTTTCGGTCGGTATATGTCTTCCCTCCACTTCCACTCATACCGAAGGTTCTCAAGATCATAAGAAGAACTGGGGTTCGAGCGATCCTCATTGTCCCAGACTGGCCAAGGAGGTCTTGGTATCCAGATCTTCAGAAGTTGCTCATAGAAGATCCTCGGCCTCTTCCTCTTTGCGAGGACCTGCTGCAGCATGGGCCGTGCGTGTATCAAGACTTACCGTGGCTACGTTTGACGGCATGGCTGTTGAGCGCCGGATCCTAGCCCGAAAGGGTATTCCCAAAGAAGTCATTCCCACTCTTATTCAGGCCAGGAAAGGAGTAATGTCTAAACATTACCACCGTATTTGGAGAAAATATGTGTCTTGGTGTGAAACCAAGAAAGCTCCAACGGAAGAGTTTCAGTTAGGACGTTTTCTCCATTTTCTTCAGGCGGGTGTGGATGCGGGCCTACGATTGGGTTCAATCAAGATCCAGATTTCGGCCTTGTCAGTTTTCTTTCAGAAACAATTGGCCTCCCTTCCAGAAGTTCAGATGTTTGTGAAAGGGGTTCTGCACATCCAACCTACATTTGTGCCTCCTGTGGCACCATGGGATCTTAACGTGGTGTTGCAGTTCCTTCAATCAGATTGGTTTGAACCTCTCCAGCAGATAGAGTTAAAGTTTCTCACTTGGAAAGTGGTCATGCTGTTGGCCTTGGCATTCGCAATGCGGGTGTCGGAGTTAGGGGCCTTGTCTCACAAGAGCCCTTACTTGATCTTTCATGAAGATAGGGCTGAGTTAAGAACTCGTCAGCAATTTATTCCAAAGGTGGTTTCTTCTTTTCATATAAACCAACCTATTGTGGTGCCAGTGGCCACTGACACCTTCGCTACTTCAAAGTCTCTGGATGTGGTCAGAGCTTTGAGAATTTATGTCGCAAGAACAGCTCGGATACAGAAAACAGAGGCTCTGTTTGTCCTGTATGCTCCCAACAAGATTGGGTGTCCCGCTTCTAAGCAGATCATTGCGTGCTGGATCAGAGATACGATTCAGCACGCTCATTCCACGTCAGGATTGCCGATACCGAATTTGGTGCATGTCCATTCTACTAGAAAGGTGGGCTTATCCTGGGCGGCTGCCCGGGGGGTCTCGACATTACAACTTTGCCGAGCAGCTACTTGGTCAGGGACAAACACGTTTGCTAAGTTTTACAAGTTTGACACCTTGGCCGATGAGGACTTAAAGTTTGGTCAATCGGTGCTGCAGGGTCTTCCGCACTCTCCCGCCCATACTGGAGCTTTGGTATAACCCCATGGTACTGAAGTGGACCCCAGCATCCTCTAGGACGTATGAGAAAACAGGATTTTAATACCTACCGGTAAATCCTTTTCTCCTAGTCCATAGAGCATGCTGGGCACCCAACCCAGTGTGTAAATTTGCCTGCAGTTGTTATTTTGTTATAGTACACAAGTGTTGAGTTCAAATTATTTTCAGCATGTTGCTGCAATGGTTCATGCCCGTTGGCATGTGTTCTGTTTAATGCCATGTTGTGCGGCAAGGTTGAAGTGTGAGCTGGTATGAATCTCACCGTTAACTTAAAAGTAAATCCTTTTCTCGAAATGTCTGTCTCCCTGGGCACAGGGATCCTGTTTTCAGTTTAGTCA
Organism: Pseudophryne corroboree; assembly: GCF_028390025.1. NCBI lineage: Eukaryota > Metazoa > Chordata > Amphibia > Anura > Myobatrachidae > Pseudophryne > Pseudophryne corroboree. Next base: position 334,279,337 of record NC_086450.1, on the reverse strand, counting down.
GGGTAACATGAAAGGTGGAATTGATTATAGGACAGGTCATTGCGGGTGAGTGGAAGGACTTCTGATTTTTGGAAATTAATTTTATATCCTGCAAAATAACTAAAACTGTCAATTTCATCCAGGATAGCTGGGATCAGGGCTTAAAGCGGTCCTGGAGAGGTGGTGGAACTCATTTACCATGCCACCTAACCCTCACCCCCTCAATCACATTAAGCGGAGCCAAGGCCAGCACTAGTATTTTCAGAAACCCCCTGCAAACTATAAATTAGTGCACTATTTACCATACTTTATAAAGAGACATTGATCTCACAAAGAAGCACCATGGTCACACAATAGTACCCCCAATTCAAATTACACCAGACAGTAGTACAGTCTTATTCACATAACACTATATGTAGTGGCCCTGATTTTTATTACACCACATAGTAATGCCCTTTATTCAGGTTACGTCACTCAGTAGTGCCCTTTATTCACGTTGTGCTACACAATGGTACCCTTTGTACATGCTATGTTACAAAGTAGTGCCCCTTACACATAATGCCCACAGTTGTAGTGCCCCTTACACATAATGACCACAGAAGTGCTGCTTATACACAAAATGCCCACAGCAGTAGTGTTGCTTACATACAGAATACCCACAGTAGAAGTGCCCCATACACATAATGCCCACAATAGTAGTTTCCCTTATACACATCTCTGCCTCTGTCACTCCAGCAGCTCACTGCCTGTGTACCTCCAGCAGCTACATGCCCTATATCCGTCCAGCAGCATCCCCACCTCTCTTGTTCCTCCAGACCCCTCTCATCTTGTCTTCAAAATGCACATAACCTGCTCCTCTTCATGGCTCTTCTTCACTTCAGCAGCGGTGACAGCATGACATCACATACACCGTGCCAGAAAAGGAAGCCACTGGTACCTGAGGAGGGGATGAATGCTGTGCAACAGACACAGCCTGTGTGAGTACCATTAGGGGTGGGCAGTAGATGAAGGAGGACCATGGAGCCACCAGGACCTGAGGAAAGGGGAGGTGGCTGCAGTTTATCAGCAACACTAGTGCCACCTGCATCATCTATTGACTAAGGTGATGAGGTGGGCTTTTCTGTGGGAATTACTATGCAGGACAATGGAGGCAGTAGAACTAGTTCCCCCTACTATTACAGGTGGTGGAACTCAGTTCCACCTCATCCCCCCCCCCCCCCCCCCCTTTAACCCCTGGCTGGGATGGAGAGTGAGGGGTTGAATACAAACAGCAGCATATCATCAGCAAAAAGCGACAGTTTCAATAAGTGATTACCAACAGAGATTCCAGTAAATTTAGGATTAGAACGTAAAAAAAATTGCTAAATGTTCCAAAGCTAAGGCAAATAACAAAGGGGAAAGGGGGCAACCCTGCTAAGTGAAATCTAAATGCTTCAGAGACAAAATTATTAGCTATTATCCTAGAAGAGGAAGAGGCATATAGTACTTGGAGGAGAGTGATAACTGTGGAGGGAAAGCCAAAGTGGGATAAAGTTTCAAAGAGGTGGTCCCACACTACCAGGTCAAATGCCTTCTCAGCATCTGGTGACAAAAGAACATTAACGGTGTCCTCAAGGATATCCTCATAGTTTTGTAAAACAGAAAGAACCTTCCGCAGATTAGAAACCAAATTTATGCCCCAGACAAAACCAGTTTGGTCACAATGTACTAATGTTGGTACAATAGGTTTAAATCGTTCTGCAAAGATTTTAGTGAAGATTTTATAATTTACATTAAGGAGTGAGATTAGACGGTATGAACCTGGCAGTGTGGGGTCTCTTCCTGGTTTGGGGAGGACCTTTAGCACAGCATCATTAAAATAGGGAGGGGAGGGTGGTGTGACCGTCCAGAATTTTATTGAAAAGCCGTAAGGGGAGTAGCAATAGTGGGTTGCAGAATTCATCAGTGAGACCACCAAGGCCTGGGGATTTACCGGGTTAAAAACCTTTAAGTGCAGAGATTACTTCTTGTTCAGTAACAGGATTAATAAGCGCAGAGCTGTGCGTATCAGAGAGCTGAGGAAGGGAGATACGGTCCCAGAAAGCATGTTTATTTTCAATACGAATGGAATCCTGGGTGTATAAGGCGAGTAAAAGTGGTATAAGACATCCAAGATATCTGAACTGCCTGCCAAAATAAAAACAGGTCCCTTCTTCAAAATCATTGAATTTGGCAAAGGATGTTAAATATCCCAGAAAATGCCATGAGCAGACATTACCTGAGGAAATTAAAGCTTTGATTGTGAACCAAATTAACGCATGGTCTGTGAGACTTAATGTTTCAATGGCAAAGGATCGTGCTCTACAGATACTGGCATCGGATAAGAAAAAATAAACACCATATGTCAGTTAAATGCATATGTGTGCTAAGATAACGAATACCTACTTTCTTTTGTTTGAACATAGTAAAGGCTTGAGTCTGGCGGTCCATTGACCTAGAAGCAACTATGTTGAAATTGCCACCAAGTATGATACACAAGTCTTGGTAAGAGTATAGTAAATTAATTACAGCAAGGAAAAAGGATTTTTCATAAGAAGTGGGGGCATAAATGTTACAGAGGGCATATTTAGTTCCAAATAATTCAATCACAAGCAAAACATATCAACCTTCAAGGTCCACCACCTGAGAAGCCACCGTGACTCCCCAATGTTTTTTATTAATTGCCTCTACTTGTTTATGTTGTAAGGTATATTTTGACCATACCATCATGTCCTCCCAGTGTGATGTAAATAGATTTGCATAGCTGGGTGCCAGCCTATTGCCCATCGCTTAACCAGAGGTCTGCATACAAAATTCACCCTCATACCAAAAGATGCTATTATTAAGGAAGAATGTTATACCTTCCAAAATAAATTCCTTTTCTTTTTCCTTTATTTCATTCTTATCAATGTGATATTTCACCGCTTCTAAACCCAGATGATGCTGAATGATTGTATAATGCAGGGGTGGAAAACCTTTTTTCTACCAAGGGCCATTTGAATATTTATAAAATGCTTCGGGGGACATACAAAAATTATCAACTTAAAAATTAGCCTGCCCCCAGTAGTTATGCCCCAAGTCAGTAGTTATACCCCCAGTGGTAATGCCCCAAGTCAGTAGTTATGCCCCCAGTCAGTTGTTATGCCCCAGTAGATATACCCCCAGTCAGTTGTTATACCCTCAGTAGATATGCCCCCAGTACATATGCCCCCAGTCAGTTGTTATGCCCCATTAGATATTTCCCCCCTGTGTTATGCCCCCTAGTAGTGCCGCTTACACACACATATTAAAATAAAAATAAAAAAACACAATACTCACCAGCCCCACTCCTGCTTCCACACCGCCGCCCTCCGCCTGGCCGTCCGCTCCTCGGACCTATGGGAGAGACATCATGAAATCTCTCCCATAGCGCCGCACAGCTGCACATGTACACTGCCTGAGCCGGAAGTTGGAGCTAAAGAGTGAGCTCCTGCCTCCGGCTGCTGCTAAGGGGAATGAGCCGGGTACCCACTGGTAACAAAATCTCAGCGGGTGCCTAGCATCTCCCTCGGTTAGGTGAGCCTGGCCGGATCAAGTGGCTTTGCGGGCCTTATACAGCCCGCGGGCCTGAGGTTCCCCACCCCTGGTATAATGAGAGGTGACATCTGCTGTTACCATTATATAATTTTGTTGCCATGCAATATCTCTTATTTTTTCTAATAACAGAAATGGTGCCCTTTACATAGTATACACCAAAGGTTGGATTTTGTGATCTAAAAAACATGATAGGTTCGACGTAATTGAATCCACCCTGTGCCACTAGTAGGCGGCCCGGGGGCTTTTACTTATTTTTATGTACTTTAGGCAGGATATATAGTACTGGGATTGAGAGTTTATCCTGTCTTATATATCCTGCTTCGTCCTCTGATAGTACTCCCATTGTGGTTTACAGTCATAAAAGTACATCTAGCTTTTTCTGGATACTGTTGGAGGAGTCACTACTCAATTTTTTATAAATATCTTTAGCAGCTAATTGCCAAACTATTTCTTGTTGATAATGCTCACAATTTAAAATCACAATTCCCCTGCCTTATTGGCAGGTTTAATCATAATTTGCTAATTCTTAACTAAGTAATTCATAGCTTTCCTCTCTCCTAATGTTAGGTGTGTGATCTTGGAAGGTCCACATTTTGTATATGCTAAATATTCCTTTACTAAATGTTCAAAGGATTCGATGAAGCATCCCTTTTTATGTCGAGGGAAGAACTTAGATTTCTTTCTAAATATCTTAGTTCCCATATCCAGAATCTCTGGTACAGGTTGAGTATCCCATATCCAAATATTCCGAAATACGGAATATTCCGAAATACAGACTTTTTTTTGTGTGAGAGTGAGACAGTGAAACCTTTGTTTTTTGATGGCTCAATGTATACAAACTTTGTTTAATACACAAAGTTATTAAAAATATTGCATTAAATGACCTTCAGGCTGTGTGTATAAGGGCCCTCATTCCGAGTTGATCGGTCGCAAGGCGAATTTAGCAGAGTTACACACGCTAAGCCGCCGCCTACTGGGAGTGAATCTTAGCTTCTTAAAATTGCGACCGATGTATTCGCAATAATGCGATTACTAACTACTTAGCAGTTTCAGAGTAGCTCCAGACTTACTCTGCCTGTGCGATCATTTCAGTGCTTGTCGTTCCTGGTTGACGTCACAAACACACCCAGCGTTCGCCCAGGCACTCCCACCGTTTCTCCGGCCACTCCTGCGTTTTTTCCGGAAACGGTAGCGTTTTCAGCCACACGCCCCTGAAACGCCGTGTTTCCGCCCAGTAACACCCATTTCCTGTCAATCACATTACGTTCGCCGGAGCGAAGAAAAAGCCGTGAGTAAAAATACTTTCTTCATAGTAAAGTTACTTGGCGCAGTCGCAGTGCGAACATTGCGCATGCGTACTAAGCGGATTTTCACTGCGATGCGATGAAAAATACCGAGCGAACAACTCGGAATGAGGGCCAAGGTGTATATGAAACAAATGAATTGTGTGAATGTACACACACTTTGTTTAATGCACAAAGTTATAAAAAATATTGGCTACAATGACCTTCAGGCTGTGTGTATAAGGTGTATATGTAACATAAATGCATTCTGTGCTTAGATTTAGGTCTCATCATCATGATATCTCATTATGGTATGCAGTTATTCCAAAATACGGAAAAATCCCATATCCAAAATACCTCTGGTCCCAAGCATTTTGGATAAGGGATACTCAACCTGTATATCAGTATTCCTCTTTTCTTCAAAAATCCTGTTTAGAGCAAATTTCCTATCAAATCTCTCTCTATCAACAAAGACTTCAAATTTGTGAGTTTTATTAGATGGGGTGAATTTGAGGCCCTTCTCTACGAGGCTATTTTCCTCCTCAGTAATTGCTTAAATTGAAGATCTTTGTTTTTCCCAGATGTACTGTATATCTGAGTCTGTATTTCTTTCATCTGTTGTAGATGGTGTTAAACTGTTTTGTTTTTGTATTATTTTCATTTTTTTTCTTAGAAAGATTTGACTTGATGCCTACACAGCACCCTTTTTTATATTTAACTGGACCTAAGTGTGGTTGGTTTGCCACTGGTCCCATACTAAAAAAGGCTCTCTTTATTTTGAAGTTCTTTCTTTGTATGAGCTTTTGTTCTTCCTACCTCTCAGATCCAAATCTTTTTCTGTAACCCTTCTTTGCATGTTGTCATTCATTGGTTCCCTACAGTCACCTGGGAGATGGACGTCTCTCCAGTGTGACGGAGATCCCTAATGACCAGTCACATGATGGTCCGGACTTTTATGTGTATAATTATTATCCGGAATAAACCTTCTTTTATTCTTTTCTCTAACCATTCTTCTCATGTTGTCATTTATCGGTTCCCTCCCTTCATTTGTGAAATGGGCGTCTTTCTAATATGATGGAGATCTCCGAAATCTGGTAACGATGGACAGACACACAAGCTGATTACAGTGTTAAAAAAAGTTGAAAAAAAAGTAAAAAACAAAACAAAACATACTCACCTGTCTCAGGAGCCGGTATCTGCTGAGTCCCCCATGTGCTGCGCTGTGACCCCCAATGAAGTAAAGTGACACTGCAAAGCGGCAGCGCACTTTACAGCATCGGGGGTCACAGCGCTGAAAAAGGACCCGGCGGACGGCAGCCTTCTGCAGCAGCGGACACTGGCTCCTGGACTAATAAGTATAAAATCCGTGGTGGGGGGCTCTTTGGAGCGCAAAGGTAGTCACGACGGGGGGGGGGGGGGGGATGTGGCGGTGGCAGTAGCGATGGGCAGCGGCGCATGCACAGCAGGACATTTGCATATTTTTTTACAAAAAATTCCCTGATGATGCTGCGAAGAGGCATCGCAGGGACAGAGGTTGAACGCAAGCTCTGTCCCTGCATGTAATAATTGATACATCCATGCGATGTACTAAATTGTCGCAGTGCGAGTTGGGTCGAGTTTATCACCTGTCATTCGTATCACCATATGCGGATGGTGATAAATAGACCACTAAGTCCTTTCATTGTTATAATTTCTTATATTATCCTTTTTGTGATATCTATAATCTCCTTCCCTTTCATTGTTATCCGGTCGTGTATATTGCCAATTTCTTCTCTGTCTATAATTCTCTCTACTTACTTCTCTCATGTTGGTGGGGTTATTCTTCCCTTGCAACTTTTTTTTTCTATTTTGTGTTCCCTTCTCATAGTCTGTTTTATCTCTCACATATCTCTCTTGTTTCTTATCTGTATATAGTGCCATGTGGTAGGAATGGGCTGTATACATTGATGTCATGAGGCACTATATATTGCTACTTAGTCATGGATATAATACATGAGTGTGTGTGTGTGTGTGTGTGTGTGTGTGTGTGTGTGTGTGTGTGTATATATATATATATATATATATATATATATATATAGTGTGTGTGTATTTGTACACACACACACGCACACATTTATACATAAGCAAAAGAATGCTCCTACTACAATACATTTATAAGTAAACACCAATTTCACATTAAAAAACAACACATCAAAAGCTTGATTCAGAGCTGCACGCAATCTGCACACAAGGCAAATTATTTGCAACTGCCCATGTACATTCGGCCACATGAATGTGCTCTAGGGATGGAGTTTGTATAAGTATTTGCATAAACTCACAGTTGGGAAACCGCCAATAGAGGTTGATTTCTGCGTGCAAATACAAATCAGGCCAAAAGTATCAGGTGGTACTGTACCAAAATAAATAAACTCCTTTGGCCAGATGTAATGAAGTCCGAGTTGGCCGGAGGTGCGGGTTCCTAGCCGAACGCAATTTTTTTTTTAAAGAGGCAATTATATACAAGGCAAAACCATGCCTTGTAAATGATTGCCCCTTTAAAATAATGCCCGAGTTAGGCCTGGAACCTGCACCTCTGGCCACCTCTGACTTCATTACCTCCGGCTCCTTATCTCAACGAGTCTTAGGATCAGGGCTGTCTTTTCGTATGGGCTCAATGGGCACTTGCCCAAGGGCCCCAGATGTCTAAGGGTCCTATGCTGATGCTGATAGCTGAGGGTCTCTTCTTTCCAAGGATACCAGATTTTTTTTAAATAGGCCCTGGGAAACCTGAGATATCCAACTTCTAAACAGTGGTCCCCAACCAGGCCTGTTAATTGCTCTTCCCAGCCAGATATCTCTGGTTCTATCTGATTTAGAGGTTTTCTGGGGGTATACTCCAAAAGCTGTGACTCTCTCCTTTCACTGGACACTAGCAGCTTCTCTCTACTATGCCCAGAACCAGAGATATCAGTCTTCCAGCAGCTGGTCCCTGCTCCAGCTCCAAACACCTAATATGCAGTTTTATATTTTCGTTGTGGATTGCTCTGGTTCCGGAACTCTGATCCCCAAGTCCCCAGTATCTTCTGAAAGGTGGGATTCTCTAGTTTTTAAAAGCTAAGAAATCTATTTCCAGGAACTGGAGATATCTGCAGTCAAGCAAACTATCTTCCCACCAGAAAATGATGAATATTAAGCCCACTCCACTATCCACCCCTCCCTTATGTATTAAACACCCCCTACTACCCTGGATGTCATGTACCGGGGCCCCTTCATTCAGACCAATGCCCCTTCTACAGTTTAGTGTTCTCCCTACCACCCCATCTGCCACCAAATTTGCAGAAAAGAATAAATTAGCAGAAATTACTGCTCCAGATCCTATATGGTGAGTGGAAGATTATAGAACACCCCCCTACCGCCCGCGAGTCATCAAAGCTGCCGCTGATAACACCACCCACACCTACCACTGGAGGATGGGTAGGGGCCCCAGTGCATTGCTTTGCCCAGGGGCCTACACTGCTGTTAAGACAGCCCTGCTTAGGATGATTATCAGATGTTCAAATTCCTCCATTCCCAATATGAGAACGATATCTGCTCTCCTTATGTATGTTCCACTCCAAAAATAAAAACAGGAGGAATTATAGTGTAACATATGTACAGTATATAGATTATTATGTAGGTGCAAATACACATACAACTTAAAAACACAGAAGAGGCTTATCTGAGACAGATGATAAATACCGGTATTGATCCGCTGGACACTCAGGGACCATACAAACAGTGTTTATCATCTGTCTCAGATAAGCCACTATAGGATTTTTTATTGTACTTGTACAGTATGTGCCACTTAGTGTGAAGCACACAGACCCCATCCCTAGCACTCCCCTGGTGAGAGGCAACTACCTTTTCCTGTACTAAACTATTCATTGGACCCTTTTGCATTCAGCAAAACCAAAAGTGCAAGAAGCTTGTTTATTTGTTAAGCACCTGCAGCATAATCTGACTCTCCGCCACACTGACAGCAATAATGTAACAGAGCAGCAGGTGTCTCCATTCTGAGCTGACATCAACTCTTTCAATTCTATTCCCCAAATTTGTATGTGTGTATGTATGTATGTATGTATGTATGCATACCTCCCAACATCGGAAGGCTGGAATGCTGGACTCCTCGTGCGGCACAGCCGCGCTAGCGCCCACCGAAAAGGGATGTGACCTGTGGAAATTGGGCATGCCTTCACGGAGATTTCACAAATGTAAGCCACGCCCCCCCCATTTCCATCACTGAGGGGGCATGCCCAGCGCCCTCTGAGCTGCTGGAGTGCCCCCAGTCCCTCCGTCTCCAGTGAAAAGATGCTACACACATGTGCACAGCGTCTATTCGCTGCTGCTCTGCTTAGCAGGGCAGCGAGTGACAGGAACCTCCCAACTGCTATCCCCCCCCACAACCACCACTGCGGGACACTGTGGCCCATGGGTGAGAAAGCGGGACAGTCCCAAACTAACAGGACTGTCCAGCGAAAATTGGGACAGTTGGGAGGTATGTGTATGTATTATGTGCACACTCCCTCCCCCGTTGTATTAATGTTTCTGAGGATTTTTTTTTTACCTAATCCCTTGTATCTATCCCTTTTACTGTATATCTGTTGTACTTTCATCCCATCTGTACCCCAGGTGCACGCTTGAGCCCAAAACCTCCTCGCTGCAGTCAAATGACTCCCTCCCAATATCAGCAACTGTGCAGACACACATTGCATTTATTTAAAAAATATATACTATATAAAACTTTTATTCATAAAAAAAAAATACAGAATGCATATTCTGAATTATATACATCTGATGCTACCATCCAGAGATGACAATATTAGGACAAGTATTGCGGTGGCACTAGTACCATCATACTACTTTTTAATTAAGATCTCCCATGTACATGTGAGATGCTTTGTTACAGCTCAGACAGTGGCAAATCTATAATGGGCAGGGCCAGGTTAACAATGGTGCTGGGGAGCTGCAGCTCCAGGCTCACTGTCCAAATAGTTGGACAGTGGGCCTGGAGCATTGCTGTACTGCAGTAGATAGGAAAACAAATCCTTCTACTGCAGTCTCTCAGTGGCAGTCCAAGGCAACGCCCCCACCCCCACCCCTCCACCAGGCCGGTGGATCAAACACCACAAGCATAGGTATTTTACTTATGATGGTGACCTTGTCACTTATGATATCACAATGGTGATGATGATGTCACTGATGCTGTCACTGATTAAGTCACAATGGTGATGATGTCACTGATAATGTCACAATAGTAATGACGTAACTGATGATGTCACAATTGGGATGATGTCACTGATGATGTATCAATGGAGATTATGTCACTGATGATGTAACTGATGATGTCACAATGATGATGATGTCTCTGATTATGTCAAAATGGTGATGATGTCACTGATGATGTCATAGTGGTGAAGATGTCACAATAGCAATTACCGTATATACTCGAGTATAAGCCGACTTTTTCAGCACTTTTTTTTGTGCTGAAAAAGCCACCTCGGCTTATACTCGAGTCAGTGCAGGCAGAGGCAGAGCAGTGTGAAGGAGGGACATGGAGCGCACAGCGCGCGGCGCTCCTGTGTCCCTCCTGCATCTCCGGCGGCAGCAGCGGCGGTTCTATTACAGGAAATACCCGTTCGTGACCTCTGATCACGAACCGGCACTTCCTATAATAGACCCGCCGCGGCCGCCGAAGATGCAGGAGGGACACAGGAGAGCCGCGCACGCTGTGTGCTTCGTGTCCCTCCAGAAGACAGCGCGGGATCGACGGAGGGGTAAGTAACAGCACTGTGGGGCATACCTGGCACTTGGGGAGGGAACGTATCTGGCAGCACTGTGGGGGCATATCTGGCAGCACTGTGGGGGCATATCTGGCAGCACTGTGGGGGCATAACTGGCAGCACTGTGGGGGCATATCTGGCAGCACTGTGGGGGCATATCTGGCAGCACTGTGGGGGCATAACTGGCAGCACTGTGGGGGCATATCTGGCAGCACTGTGGGGGCATATCTGGCAGCACTGTGGGGGCATATCTGGCAGCACTGTGGGGGCATATCTGGCAGCACTGTGGGGGCATATCTGGCAGCACTGTGGGGGCATATCTGGCAGCACTGTGGGGGCATAACTGGCAGCACTGTGGGGGCATATCTGGCAGCACTGTGGGGGCATATCTGGCAGCACTGTGGGGGCATATCTGGCAGCACTGTGGGGGCATATCTGGCAGCACTGTGGGGGCATAACTGGCAGCACTGTGGGGGCATAACTGGCAGCACTGTGGGGGCATATCTGGCAGCACTGTGGGGGCATATCTGGCAGCACTGTGGGGGCATATCTGGCAGCACTGTGGGGGCATATCTGGCAGCACTGTGGGGGCATATCTGGCAGCACTGTGGGGGCATATCTGGCAGCACTGTGGGGGCATATCTGGCAGCACTGTGGGGGCATATCTGGCAGCACTGTGGGGGCATATCTGGCAGCACTGTGGGGGCATATCTGGCAGCACTGTGGGGGCATAACTGGCAGCACTGTGGGGGCATATCTGGCAGCACTGTGGGGGCATATCTGGCACTATGAGGGCATATCTGGCACTGAGGGCTGTGTACGGCTAGAGCTGCATTTCCCACCCTAGGCTTATACTCGAGTCAATAAGTTTTCCCAGGTTTTTGTGGTAGAATTAGGTGCCTCGGCTTATATTCGGGTCGACTTATACTCGAGTATATACGGTATGTCAGTGATGATGTCACATTGGTGATGAGGTTACTGATGATGTCACTGATAATGTCATAATGGTTATTATGTCACTGATGATGTCACAATGATGATGTAACTGGTGATGTCAATAATGATGTCACAATTGTGATGATGTCACTAATGATGTCAATAATTATATCACAATGGTGATGATGTCACTGTTGATGTCACAATGGTGATGATGTTACTGATGATGTCACAATTGTGATTACGTCACTGATGATGTCACAATAGGATGTCCTATAGGACGCTGCAGTGGCTAGTGTATGAAGTGGCTAGTTATTAAGTGGCAGCTAATATCAATAGCAGTGTCATACCTGTGTTAAACCGAAGGAAAACAGAAGGAAAACAAACTAATAAGATAACAAACGGACTGCATTACAACCTAAAAACTCTGGAACTTTATGTGGCCTCTCCTCACCTCAAACATGAGAACACCAAGACCAGGCTTACCACCTCTCTGGCTGAGAACATCAAGTCTGCCCCTGGGCCTAACCATCAAGATGAACAGGGAACTGTGGGGGAAGAGCACCAGGACCACGATCAGCAGGGACATCCCCATTGCTTCTGAGTATGCCCCCCACATTCTCCTACCCACCCATACTATGATCTTACCAAAATAATGTTATCCCAATTTTACTTCTGCCACTAGTTACCTGCTATTGTGTGTTTTTTTTTTCCTTCAATAGCTCGCTTCCACCCCACCATGTGTTTTTCCTGTAATGCTTACCTCCACTGATTGCACACCTTTCCATTGTGCCCTACATGCAGGGTACATCATACTACTACATAAGCATCAGTTTTCCTATATATGAACTTGGCCCTTGTATGGCTCACCTCCCACAGTGTAACCTTCAAAGTGCGCCCAACATGGCTGCCCCATATGGTACACTTGTGGATGGGATGAAAAATACATGGACCTTGTGGTTTTGTTGGAACCCTACTCTAAACTGTAGGACTCTGAAATCACCCCCATTTTGTGTCATCTCTTCTAGGGGTGGACTATTCCACCCTGGGTAATCCTACGCTGAGCGTCCAAGATGGCTGCCGCACTTGGTACCTGTGAGGGTGGAATACACAACCCTTGGAAGTTATTACCCAAAATGCCTACACCAATCCTGCATTATGCTTTCTGTGTGCTTAAGCTTTTCTTTTATGTCTGTGTGGCTTATCTATTGTTGTATTACTTAAATCCTCTGTATCATGTGTATTGTTTTTGATGTCTGTAAAGCGCCTTGAGTCCTGTTGGAGAAAGAGCGCTATATAAAAATTATTATTATTATTATTATTATTAATAGTGATGATGTCAGTGATGATGGCACAATGGTGATGATTTCACTGATGATATCACAGTTATGATGATGTCACTGATTATGTCATAATGGTGATGATGTCACAATAGCAATGATGTCACTGATGATGTCACAGCGGTGATGATGTCACAATTTTGATGATGTCACTAATGTTGTCACAATTGTGAGGATGCCACTGATGATGTCACAATGGTGATGATGTCACTGATGATGTCACAATGGTGACAATGTCACTGATGATGTCCTAATGGTGATGATGGAGGATAAAACCATTTTTCCACATTTCTGTCCTGTTTCTTCTGAATCTTTCCTGCAAAGTTTCTAGAATATTTTGTAGTAATCTTGATTCACTGTTGCTCCTTCTGGTACACAGTCTGCCAAAATAACACACTTGATACAGATGTGTCCCACTACAGCACACCCACAATGTGTATGCCACGTGCATACGTATCGGCCACCAGCACTGTTGTAGTGAAAACATAGTGGGACCATGCATACGCACGTGACCCACTATGATCCACGACTTGTGACAGACCGCAGCCACAATGTAAACAGACACATCAAAGAAAACAATTAACATGGCTTTGAATTTGGATTTGCTTTGATGTGCTTTCTTCATTCTCCGTGATGATGGTGCTTTTCAGTGAATGGACTGGCATCTTGTCTCAGGATCGTACTGGAAGATCCATATTTCATCACAGGTAATAACTTTATCTAAAAAATGTGAATCCACTTACAGATGTGTCCACTTACATCTAGCCTCCCTGCATGTTAAACAGCCCTTCTAGTCATACCCTACCATGGTGTGACTCGGTAGCACCAAGCATCTTTATGTACGACTTTTTCCATTAAAATGCGTCTTATTCGCAAAACGATGCACAAGCAGCTTATGCTGATTAAAATGATATGAGGCATGCCTATATTCTGTGTGCAACCATGGCTGAATCTGCATATGAAAACACTGTAACGTACCATTTCATATGCAGATCCATATGCACTGTAATATACCGTTTCATATGCAGATACAGCCACAGATGCACAGAGAATATAGGCATGACGCAAAGTCTGCTTGTGTGTCCTGTTCACATAATGATGTGAATAAGATGCATTTTCAGGCAAATAAAGACTTACGAAGAGAATTGCACTGGATCTGTCAGCTAACTTACGCCAGACATCTCCCGCTACGTAGCATATTGAGGCAAGATGTATGAGGACACATCTGTAAATATGTTTAAAAATTTAGCACATTTTTTTCTACATTTTCATTTGTTTTTTATGTGCAAGGCCTTCTAGGATGTTCATCTTCAACATCCTCACGATCGTCACTAAGTCTTTTGTACTACTCAAGCACATGTGCACTTGACATACAATCTACCCATATGCCTCAGTTAGCTCTTCTTTTGAACTAAGCATTTTTATGATGCACAGGAAAAACACAACTCATTCTAACACTGGGTTCATTCTGACCCAATCGCACGCTGCAGTTTATCGCAGTGGTGCGATCGGGTTAGAACTGGGCATGCGCCGGTTCCGCAGTGCGCCGGCGCACGCCACACGGCCGAAGGCCGTCGGGCCGCTACGATCACCTCTGCCTGACAGGCAGAGGCGGCCGCTGGGAGGGGGGGGGCAGAACGGCCGTTTTGTGGGCACGGTCCGGCCAACGCAGGCGTGGCCGGACCGAACGGGGGTGGGCCGCAGCGGCTGCGTGACGTCACACGCATCCGCTGCGGGCCGGGGAGCGATGAGTAGCTCCCGGCCAGCACGCTAAAGCTGCGCTGGTCGGGAGCTACTCTTGAAGTCCAAAGGCATCGTCGGACTGACATGCGGGACGCAATAGCCCTGTGCTGGGCGTCCCCCCGCATGTCAGTGTGAATGATCGTAGCTGTGCTAAATTTAGCACAGCTACGATCATCTCGGAATGACCCCCACTGTGTGATAGCAAACTATCTGTGCGAAAGGGGTGAAACTTCTGTTAAAGCACTTTATTAATACAAATTGTCGCATTTTATTAATAAACCATAATTTGTGTTTTTTTAATGTCTGTTTTTTTCAGTGGTCAATAATATAACAAGTGACGTATGCTTCATATAAGCAAAGAGGGGTGGGATATTGAGGTGGTAAAAGGAAGGTGAGTAGCTATGGTGCTAGCCACACCCCATAGCACTGACCACACCCCCATATCACTGGCCATACCCTTATATCAGTAGCCACGCACCAACTAAGCTGGTAACACCCCCTGCAGCGGCACACAATAGGCCCTTAATACATTTCAGCTCCAGGCCCATGAGGACTTTAATCTGGCACTGATAATGGGTGCAGGGTGTGTGGTGCACATAGGCCCCTAATTCCAATGCGACCCACACTGATCTCCCTGTTCTTTAATACTTACCTCCCTGGCATCTCATGTCGACAGTGCTGCACAAACTGCCGGGAAAATGGTGGGGTGGCCATTTTCCCCAGGAATCTGCACATGCACCATGGAAAAGTCACTG
This sequence comes from Pseudophryne corroboree, assembly GCF_028390025.1. Classification (NCBI taxonomy): domain Eukaryota; kingdom Metazoa; phylum Chordata; class Amphibia; order Anura; family Myobatrachidae; genus Pseudophryne; species Pseudophryne corroboree. The sequence continues at coordinate 334,263,909 of NC_086450.1, read as the reverse complement.
GGAGAATTACAATCTTGCCATTTTCCTGGAGACCTGCTGTACACATGCACAGTAGACTTTGGCAGTGCACTAAAGTGTACTCTTGTGCAGCAACAACTACATAGGTGTCAAGCACCGGGGGGCTTACCTCCGGAGCCGGGGTCCGGTACTTGCCCGTCCGGCTGCTGGCTGTGCTGCCGCGACCATGGTGAGGCCTGGCAGGGCTGGTGGTGGTGACATTGTGGCTTCCGGAGTGTGGGGGATCTGCTGGGTAAGAGGGTGAGCTCCTGTGTGTCTGGGAGGCAGCTTACTCTTACAAAAGGGGTCAGCCCACTCTCCGGGTGCCCTGCGACTGTAGAGGGGCTCCCTGGTCATCCGCAGTGCCCCCTAGCCATGCCTATTCATCATTCATTCCTCAGTCTTCAAAGCAGCAATATTCAGTGTCCGTCAGCCACATCTCTGCAGCATTCATTCTTCAACAGTTATATCCAGTGTTCTTAAGTCACGCCACCGCAGCATTCATTCTTCAACAGTTATATTCAGTGTTCTTAAGTCACGCCTCTGCATCATTCATTCTTCAACAGTTATATTGAGTGTTCTTCAGTCATGCCACCGCAGCATTCATTCTTCAACAGTTATATTCAGTGTTCTCCAGTCACACCACCACAGCATTCATTCTTCAACAATTAAATCCAGTATTCTTCAGTCACGCCAATTCAGCATTCATTCTTCAGCATTCAGTCTTCAGCAGCGGTCTTCTGAGTTCTTCAGCCACGTCTCTCAGTGTACCTTCGTACAGCTCCTTCCAGAGTATTGTAGCCTAGCCCTAAGATCTGTTCTTCAGTTATTCTTCCTATAACCTTGAGTTATATAAGAAGGAATTACATCCAGCCTCCCCAGTTCCTCCCTGCTTCCATAGCCACTCAATCAACGAACACCCAGCCTTCGGATTCTCAACCTCAGCCCACTGTGACAATGGGTGCAAATGGAGATGCAATGAAATATGTATGACCCTGCATTGTCCATAGCTGTTGTTTCTGGTGCATATACAGTGCAATGTGCTCTGTAAGTAGTCGGGTGTTCAACTCTGCATTGGTCCAGCAGTCTTCACATTCTGTATTTGCTTGGCCAATCAGCACGTATTTGTGAATTCTACATCTGTAGGAATTTATACTCTTTAAATAGATCTGGAGTGATGACGGTGTATATCCATTCTAGTTTATTGTTGGGGTAAAATAAGGGAGAAGTCCAGGTGGAACAAAAATGATAGTGTGAAGCCTGTGTAGAACACTTACAGACAAATTGCAAAAGTGAAATGAGTGAAATGCCATGCCGTATGTTTTTGGGAAACATTTATGGGAGGTCTGGAGTTGTGTAAGGGTTATTCTGGATCTCCCATAGAATACATGAGCTGAGCTTTATCTGGTTTACATATTTTTTGGCCAGTGCTGGAACACTCTTTAACCACTTCACAGTTGGCATTTCCCAGTCTTGTGCTGAGCCTATTTTTTAACATTTGCTCTGGTCACATTCCAACATCAGTGTCACCTTAATTTATTCAGCAGACCTTGTATTTTTAGATAATGCTATTTAGTGGCCTGGAGGGACAGTGTGGGTGCTGGCGTCACTGGGAGCTGGAGAGACACTTGGGGGCTCGAAGGACACTGTGGGGGCTATGGAGACACTGAAACGGCTGAAAGGACTCACCCGTAAATCTGCCCCTGTGTAGAGACACGGGGGCAAATGTATTAAGCCTGGAGAAGTGATAAAGCAGCGATAAATGCAAGGTGATAACGCACCAGACAAATCAACTTCAATATGTAAATTTACAGTTAGGAGCTGATTGGCTGGTGCGTAATCACCTTGCATTTATCACTGCTTTATCACTTCTCCAGGCTTAATACATCTGCCCCACGGAGAGGGGGGAGGGGTTGAGAGGCTAAAGAGAACTGGGGGGGAGGAGATTATCCACAACCAACAGGATTAGAAGGAAAAGGGTCGCGGACAGTAACCTTCATCCTAAAGAAACATTACTGACCCAAATGGAACCAAATTAGTGAATATAGATTAATAATATAGTTTGATGGGGGAATTTCACAGTTTGCCCTCTTTCAAAACTCCTGTATTATCTAGTTGAACCTCTTCTTTAAGACGATGACATTGGTTATATTCCATCTCACACATTCATCTTCCAGACCATGGGATCTCTGTCTTCAGAGATACCCATTTGCAGGGAAACCATATATATATATTGTGATAAGAACACTGGAATAGTGTTTGAGGGCAGGTATCAGGGGCAAACGCAGGATTTGCGTGAGGGGGTTTCCAGAGGGGGAGGAGCCAAGCACGGGGGTGGAGACTGGAGTGACCCAGTCTATGCTGGGTTCGTTAAACTATTGTAGATAGACAGACCTACATGAGATGAGATGACAAAGGGGCGCGAGTGGACCCTGAAACGTCATCTGTCCATATGTGTGTTTAATACACTATTCAAGTGATTTTAAATCTCAGAGTGCCACCTCTTCTTTTCTGTTGGGCTGTTGCTGCTGCTAGAGGGCACCAGAGTTTTATATTTTACATCAGGGAGTGCCGGCCATACAAAAAATAAATAAACATATATATATATATACACACACACACACACACACACACACACACACACACACACACACACACATATATAATATATATATATATATGGGTGTGTGTGTAATATATGTATATATATATATATACACACACACACACACACACACGTGTATATATATATATTTATATATATAAAAATACATATATATTATATATATGCGTGTAATATATATATATATATATATATATATAATATGATACTGCATGATGAAAAATATATGCAAGAATAATAACTGCACTTACTACCCAGCCTACTGTCTGATCTTCACTTGTAACAGGAAGCAGCAGCCAGTGGGGACTGAGGCAATCAGAGCAGCTTTCAAGACACACACACACAGCACAGCTTGGGCAAGTGCACAACCCGCAATTCGCGGGTGTCGGAAGGGGCGGGGCCAAATTCCGGAGGCGGCGGGCCTAAATACTCCGGGTTTTTTACTTTCAAAAAATGATTTGGTCTGTCAGGGGGGGTTTCTGGGTACTCAGAAACCCCCCCTGCGTGCGCTAGTGGGTATGTTTGTCCCAGGTTCTTGTCTTACATGTTTTAGAAAATGAAAACTGCTAGGAAAATGTTTTGTTTTGTTAGAACCTTTTCAGTTTGCTGGAAAAGCTGGGAGGTCAAAAGTAGGGAGGTCATACAGGCACGTGGAGGCCACACACACTACTGAGCCTCATTTTGACTTGTTTTAAGGACATTACATCAGAGTTGGATCAGCCTGTAGTGTGTTTTTCCACTTTAATTTTGAGTGTGACTCCAAATCCAGACCTCCATGGGGTAATAAATTTGATTTCCAGTGATAATTTTTGTGTGATTTTGTTGTCAGCACATTCAACTATGTAAAGAACAAAGTATTTAATAAGAATATCCCAATATTTCATTCATTCAGATCTAGGATGTGTTATTTTAGTGTTCCCTTTATTTTTTTGAGCAGTGTGTATGTATATATATATATATATATATATATATATGCTGTATATATATATGCAGACTCTAAAGCAACTGGCCAGTATCTGCCAGGGAACTGGGGATGAGGGTGTACCGGGCTCCGTGATTTCTGCTGCCGGCCCTGTATACAGGCTAAGTATATCAGCCTGGTGTGTATTTTGTATATCTCACACACTTCCCCAAAACTGTACAGCTCCGTATATAACACCTTAAACCGCATAATTAAAGTGATAGACGTAGCTTATTATGATAACTGGAGGTTTATTCAATATAACAGCGGATCTCAGTGGTAACATTAGTAACAGAATATGGGGGGGTCATTCTGACCCGATCGTACGCTGAAGTTTATCGCAGCGGTGTGATCGGGTCAGAACTGCGCATGCGCCGGCACATGCCAGACGGCCAAAGGCCGTCGTGCTGCTATGATCTCCTCTGCCTGATTGACAGGCAGAGGCGGTCGCTGGGTGGGGGGGCGCAACGGCGGCATTCGGACGCAATTTCTTGAATGCGGTCCGGCCAACGCAGACGTGGCTAGACCGAATGGGGGGGGGGGCGGGCTGCAGCGGCTGCGTGATGTCACGCGCAGCCGCTGCGGGCCGGGGAGCGATGAGTAGCTCCAGGCCAGCGCGCTAAAGCTGCGCTGGTCGGGAGCTACTCTTGAAGTGCAAAGGCATCGCCGCTGTGCGATGCCTTTGCACTTCTGTGGGGGGGCGGGCGGCACTGACATGCGGGCGGACTAGCTCTGTGCTGGGCTTCCCCCTGCATGTCAGTGTGAAATTTAGCACAGCTACGATCATCTCGGAATGACCCCCATGGTACAGGGTAAGCAGCTCTGGTTCCAGAGACAGCTGTAGCAGTAATGCAGATGTTATATCTGAGAAAGATTTAGCAGGAGGAACATGTGCTGTAAGCTGTATAGTACATGATAGTCACATCTTTCTAAGATGGTGCATGGGCAAGGGGTCGCGCATGGGCAGAGCCGGCCCTAACCAATATGATGCCCTAGGCAAGATTTTGGCTGGTGCACCCTAGCACCACCGCCGGTTCCGCCTCTGACCCTGCACCCCTTTCCCAGCACCATCACCCCCCACCCATATCTGTCCTTTTTTTGTTTTCCTACCCCCTGTAATTTAAATAAGATTTTGGCGCACAGCCCAAAAAGGTATGTGTTTTTGTTGGCAAGGGGCATGGCCACACAATAGTACACCTAATTCAACTTATGCCTCACAGTAGTGCAACTTTATTCACAATTTATAGTGCGAAAGTATCCCTTATTCACATTACATCACACAGTAGTACCACTTTATCTTATATATGTTACTCCTCACAGTAGTGCCCCTTTTTCACATTACATCACACTGAATTGCTCCTTATTCACATTACACCACACGATATTGCTCTTTAGTCACATTAGACCACACAGTACTGCCCTTTCTATACGTTACACCACACAGTAGAGCACCTTATACACATAATGCCACACATTGGTAATGCCTTTATACACATAATACCACACAGTAATGCCCCTTACACATATGACACACATTATTAATGTCCTTATAAACATAATGCGCCTTACACATTATGCCAACCCTTATTAATGCCTTTATACACATAATTTCCCTTACACATATGCCACACATTGTTAATGCCCTTAAACACATAATGACACACATAATGTCCCTTACACATATGCCACACATTATTAGTGCCCTTACAAACATAATGACACTCATAATGCCCCTTACACATATGTAACACATTATTAATGCCCTTATACACATAATGACACATATAGTTCCTGGCGTGAGTCAACTGGCAGCTCTGCTAACGTTGGGTGCCTATTTTTTATGTGGCTAGGATGCACAAGCAGCCTCTGCTAATTAAAATGATATGTGGCATGCCTATATACTGTTTGCGACTGTGGCTGTATTTTCATACAAAATGATACACACAGAATATAGGCATGCCACATATAATTTTAATCAGCAGAAGCTGCTTGTGCCCCTAGGCATACCAGATGCCCTAGGCAATTGCCTAGTTTTCCTATGCATAGGGCCGGCTCTGCGCATGGGCCATATGCATGTGTGGTAAAGATGGCTGCCTGACTTCATAGAAAAGAGCAGGAGACATTGACAGCTTTTGAAAAGTTTAAATCAGCCTTTCACACTGCTTCAGTACTTCAGTACCCCAATGTACAATGGGGGGTCATTCCGAGTTGTTCGCCTGCAAGCTGCTTTTAGCAGCTTTGCACACGCTAAGCCGCCGCCTACTGGGAGTGAATCTTAGCTTATCAAAATTGCGAACGAAAGATTAGCAAAATTGCGAATAGACACTTCTTAGCAGTTTCTGAGTAGCTTCAAACTTACTCGGCATCTGCGATCAGTTCAGTGCTTGTCGTTCCTGGTTTGACGTTATAAACACACCCAGCATTCGCCCAGACACTCCTCCGTTTCTCCAGCCACTCCCGCGTTTTTCCCAGAAACGGTAGCGTTTTTTCACACACTCCCATAAAACGGCCTGTTTCCGCCCAGAAACACCCACTTCCTGTCAATCACACTACGATCACCAGAACGAAGAAAAAACCTCGTAATGCCGTGAGTAAAATACCTAACTGCATAGCAAATTTACTTGGCGCAGTCGCAGTGCGAACATTGCGCATGCGCAGTTAGCAGAAAATCGCTGCAATGCGAAGAAAAATACAGAGCGAACAACTCGGAATGACCCCCAATATCAATTCATTGTTGAAGTTGATATTTTTGAGCTGGGACTGTACTTTCTTAATACTCTGGGAATCTTTAAAAAAAATGCATCTGTGTGCATATCTTTCAAGCAAGTACACCTTCTCAGAATCCACAAAATGCTGTTAGTATTGTCTGATAGTCACAAAAATGTCATGCTTAGTTTGGCAGTCAAATCAAATGCTCAAAGCATTGTGTGGCTGTCACAGAAATGGCATGTTTTGTTTGACAGGTACTGTTTGATAATTCTACCCAAATATTTCAGTGCAGCGCAGTGCAGTGCAATGAAAATACAATGTATAATAATATGTGCCACACATGTACTATTCTTGTCTATACGTATCTGAAGTCCATCTGATCCGACCATTAATACTAGAAGAAGCTGTGATATATTGGTGTGACACGCAATCTATTTTTCTGATGTCCATCCCTGCAACCAACAGCATAATAGCCTGCAGTCTGCAAGGTGGGGGACTTGATACATGAACAGAGCAGATAAAACCTGTCAGCATGCCTATGAGGAACCACATAAATAATTGCTATTGCCTAGTAGACTATCGATCTCATAGAATTCCCTCAGTAGGCAGACAGTAATGAAAATAAATGTGTCCATATGGATAGGGTGATTTGTAAGTGTGACTACTGATTATCCAGCTGCCTTTCACCTGGTTCTTGTAATTTGTCATATACACTAAGACTTGGAACCTGGTGCTCCCTATAGTGTTTTGCAAGCAGAAAACAAGGTCATAACTAGGGGTGGGCAAGCAGTGCCACCGCTCAGGGTGCATGTACACCTGTATTTGGCATGGATACCATTATTTGGCATGCATGAACACCTGTATTTGGCATGCATAGTGCCTGGAATGGCACCATGCAGCCTAGTAAGCCCTCTCCTGTGGCGTTCTAAAGACACTTCTCCCTGGTTCTGATAGCAACCATCAAAAGGTCTGCCCAGACCTTTTGCACAGCAAGCCGCTGGATAAAAAGGCCCTGGCTCTGGGCACTGAACTTGTGCCTAGTGCCTGCAGCAGGGCTGACATCAGAAATTGTGGTGCCCAGGACTGACAAAATAGGCAGGACCCCCTACCACACACATGTGCGCACACACACTGCCCCCATATACATACCCACACATACATATACTGTATGCCAGTGGTTCTCACCCCTGTAAGTTCCCCAAGGCACCCCAGTGTGCCATGGCACACAGTTTGAGAACCACTGGCATACAGTATATGTGTGTGTGGGTATGTATATTGGTGGTCCAGGAGCAATTTAAATTTTAAATTATTTATGGTCAGTGTAACAGACAAACCCAGCGCTGGTGACTGTCACTCATAACATATGTGGACAAACAGAATCAAATCCTGTCCCTAACCACATAACTGACCTAAAGCATGACATTTACCATTTACTTAATTTAATATTTCTTTCCAACTATCTCAATACGAAACTTTTGGCCTAGGGGTGCTGTGAAAAAAATTCTGATCCTCTAGGGCGCCGTGATTCAAAAAAGTTTGGGAACCACTGCTGTATGTATTAAAAATAGAAATGAAGCTCACCATACATAGACAGACAAAATAAACTGCATGATTGTGACTGTCTCTTATACAGTTATTTAGACATTCAAGAAGCATACATATAAAATGTCAGTATAAATTATACTAAAAAACAACACAGTACATAGAGTTATTCAAATTGTCTGGTCCTGCAGACAGTTTTCAAATGAACACAAGTGATACTCTGTAGCCAGCAGTACAGCCACAGTAGTGGCAACAATGTAATGTTAAGCTGAATACAATTGCAACACTGCAGCCTACAGACCAAGGGGTTCATTCCGACCTGATCGCACACTGCCGATTAGGTCACTACTGCGCATGCCTATGCACCGCAATACGCAGGCACGTCGTACGGGTACAAAGCGGATCATTGCTGTTCGATGGATTTAACGAAGAATCCATTCGCACAGTCGATCACAAGGAGATTGACAGGAAGAAGGCGTTTATGGGTGTCAACTTACCGTTTTCTGGGAGTGTTTGGAAAAACGCAGGCGTGCCCAAGCGTTTGCAGGGCGGGTGTCTGACGTCAATTTCCGGGACCGGACAGGCTGAAGTGATCGCAGTGGCTAAGTAAGTTCAGAGCTACTCAGAAACTGTACAAACTATTTTTGTACCGCTCGGCTGCACATGCAATCGCACACTTGCACAGCAAATATACACTCCCCAGTGGGCTGCGACTATGCGTTTGCACGGCTGCAAAAAGTAGCTAGCGAGCAATCAACTCGGAATGAGGGCCTTGGTTTTGCCCAACTGCTAACAAATTTGCTGCTGCGATCAACTCTGAATTAGGCCCAAAGTATCATACCTCCCAACATGACCCTCTCCAGGGGGTCTGTTTACTAATGTCCTGATTTTGTCCGAGTTTCTTTTTTTTTCCAAAGTGTCAACACGGGAATTTACTAAACACAAATCTCGGCAGTGATGGGGCTATTCGTAATGGTTTTCACGGCAGAGGGCAGAAATACGAATGAATAGACCATCGGTCAAACGCGGCTGTTTGTTCATACAACACGGTAATTTACTAATCATTCGCATTTTGGTGTTTTTCAGTGAATGGTCAATTGCGATCATATTTTTTTGCAAATCGTAAAAAAAAGCAGCAAAAAAATAGACCTGCTTTTTCCTGGCGTGTTTGGATAGTCATGCATGGATCAGTGAGATCTGTTCATACTTATCTGTGGGAAAGGGTCTGTTTTCCTTAAAAATGTAAAAAAGAAATTGCGTGGGGTCCCCCCTCCTAAGCATAACCAGCCTCGGGCTCTTTGAGTCGGCCCTGGTTTAAAAAATACAGGGGAAAATTTGCGTAGGGTCCCCCCATATTTATACAACCAGCACCGGGCTCTGCGTCCGGTCCTGGTTCCAAAAATACGGGGGACAAAAGATGTGGGGGTCCCCTGTATTTTTCAAACCAGCACCAGGCTCCACTAGCCATAGAGATAATGCCACAGCCAGGGGACACTTTTATATAGGTCCCTGCGGCTGTGGCATTACCCCCCCCCCCCCCCCAACTAGTCACCCCTGGGGGGGTTTTGGGGGTATTTTTTTTGTGGTAGAACAACAGGTACCAGTGGGCCCGTTATTTCCCCGCATGCTGGTACTTGTGGTTCTCCAAGTACCAGCTTGCGGAGTAGGCTTGCTGGGACTTGTAGTTCTACCACAAAAAAACAATATTCTTTTTTTTACACAAAGGCTATCAGCCTTCCATCCACCGCCCACGGATGGGCGGGACAGCCTCGGGCTTCATCCCTGGCCCTTGGGTGGCTGGAGGGGGGGACCCCTTGATTTAAGGGGTCCCCACTCCTCCAGGGAACCCCGGCCAGGGGTGACTAGTTTGGGGGGTAATGCCACGGCCGCAGGGACCTATATAAAAGTGCCTCCCGGCTGTGGCATTATCTCTATGACTAGTGGAGCCCGGTGCTGGTTTGAAAAATATGGGGGACCCCCACATCTTTTGTCCCTCGTATTTTTGGAACCAGGACCGGACGCAGAGCCCGGTGCTGGTTGTATAAATATGGGGGGACCCTACGCAATTTTCTCCCTGTAGTTTTACAACCAGGGCTGGCTCAAAGAGCCAGAGGCTGGTTATACATAGGAGGGGGGACCCCACGCAATTTTTTATTTTTATTTTTAACTATTTAAACATTTCTCATAATGTACACAATGAAACTCTGCACGGATCTCACTGATCCGGCCGGACTTCATTATGTTATGTCCAGCAGTGTTTTACTAATCAATCCCGTAAAACACTGCCCGACAATACGAATCACATCGACATCGGAAAATCCGAAAATAGAAAACTCGGCACCTTAGTAAATTATCGTAGATGGATTCAAAAAGTTGCAGTAAAATACGTCCGATAAAATTCGAGATCAAACTCCATACAGATCGGCACAAACACGAATATTAGTAAATAAACCCCCAGGAGGGACAAAATGCTCTGCTCCTGGATTTTCTCTTAATTCGTGTTTGCCGGCACCTGTGTTGAAAAGGCTAATGGCTAAGAAAGGTGTTTCAGCACAGGTGATGGCAATTATAACTTAAGAGGGAAGTCCAGAAGCAGAGCATTGTGTCCCTCCAGGAGAGGGACATGTTGGTAGGCATGAAGTATTATGTAGCATATAACCCCATTAAGCACAAAGAAACTCCCTGGGCAGCGGTATTTCTAGAGAGGAGGGGACCCGTGTGCAGACTCCGTGTGTGGCCCCCTCCTCTCCTGTAGCGCAGGACTCCGAAAAATGGGTGCTGTGCCGTTTTTCCAGAGTCCTGCACATTCACTGTAGATTCTGGCACTGTGCCAGAGTCTCTAGCGCTCAGTGCGCTCAGTGCGCTAGCAGCGGCGGCGACAGCTACAGGAGAGGAGGAGGCCCACACACAGTCACTGATGGACGCCAGAAAGGTAAGTATAGAAGAAATGGGTGCAGTTTGTGTGATGTAGGCCCCCTGGACCCAGGGGCCCGTGTGCACTGTACACACTGCACCCATTATAGGGGTGTAGTAGGGTATGCCGGCGGTCGGGCTCCCGGCGACCAGCATACCAGTGCCGGGAGCCCGACCGCCGGCTTACCGACAGTGTGGCGAGCGCAAATGAGCCCCTTGCGTGCTCGCTGTGCTCGCCACGCTATTTTATTCTCCCTCCAGGGGGGACGTGGACCCCCACGAGGGAGAATAAGTGTCGGTATGCCGGCTGTCTGGATTCCGGCGCCGGTATACTGTGTGCCGGGATCCCGACAACCGGCATACTGAAGACCACCCCATTATAGATACGCCAGTGTCCCTGGGAATACCCAATAGTGTTTCTGCAAAAATAGAAATGTAGCTAAACAGAAATGTTTTACCTCACACTCGCTGACTCACGTCAATCTTATGCACACACTCCAGCTTACCCCTCCAGCGGCGGACACACGCACACAGAAAAAAAGTATACTCTTACTTACCCCTCCAGCACAGGATAGACACACAGAAACACACGCATACTCCTGATTACCCCCCCAGTGCTGGACACACGCACACAGAAAAAAACGTATACTCTTACTTACCCCTCCAGCACAGGATAGACACACAGAAACACACGCATACTCCTGATTACCCCTCCAGCGCCGGACACACGCACACAGAAAAAAACGTATACTCTTACTTACCCCTCCAGCACAGGATAGACACACAGAAACACACGCATACTCCTGATTACCCCCCCCAGTGCTGGACACACGCATAAACACATGCATATTCCTGCTTACCACGCCAGTGCAGGACACATGCACAAACACACGCATACTCCTGCTTACCCCTCCAGGCCAGACACACACACACACACACAAACACACGCACACTCCTGCTTACCCCTCCAGGCCAGACATGCACACAAACACACACATACTCCTGCTTGCCCCTCCAGGCCGGACATGCACACAAACACACGCACACTCCTGCTTACCCCTCCAGGCCAGACATGCACACAAACACACACATACTCCTGCTTGCCCCTCCAGGCCGGACATGCACACAAACACACACATACTCCTGCTTGCCCCTCCAGGCCGGACATGCACACAAACACACGCACACTCCTGCTTACCCCTCCAGGCCAGACATGCACACAAACACACACATACTCCTGCTTGCCCCTCCAGGCCGGACATGCACACAAACACACGCACACTCCTGCTTACCCCTCCAGGCCAGACATGCACACAAACACACGTACACTCCTGCTTACCCCTCCAGGCCAGACATGCACACAAACACACGCACACTCCTGCTTACCCCTCCAGGCCAGACATGCACACAAACACACGCACACTCCTGCTTGCCCCTCCAGGCCAGACATGTACACAAACACACACATACTCCTGCTTGCCCCTCCAGGCCGGACATGCACACAGAAACACATGCATACTCCTGCTTACCACTCCAAGCCGGACACGCACACAGAAACACACGCATACTCCAGCTTACCCTTCCAAGTTGGACATGTACACAGAAACACACGCATACTCCTGCTTACCACTCCAGCGCAGGACACATGCACAAACACACGCATACTCCTGCTTACCACTCCAGCGCTGGACACACGCACAAACAATAGGATTTTAATTACCTACCGGTAAATCCTTTTCTCGCAGTCCACAAGGGATATTGGGGAGATTAGTATGATGGGGTATAGATGAAGTAAAAAGGAGCTGGTGCACTTTTCTTCTTCACTGGGTGTGCTGGCTCCTCCCCTCTATGCCCCCTTCCACAGGCAGTTATAGGTAAAACAGTGCCCGAAGGAGAAAGGACATATATGAGAGAAGGAACATGACAACAAAGAGTGGTGAGATTTAACACCAGCACACCACGAACATATAACAACCAGCAACGGCTGGTAACAATAACAGCAACAGCTGAACAGGTAACCGCATAACAGAGAACTTGCAGAAAAGGCAACGCACTGAGGTGGGCACCCATTATCCCTTATGGGCTACGAGAAAAGGATTTACCGGTAGTTAATTAAAATTCTATTTTCTCTAGCATCCATAAGGGATATTGGGGAGATTAGTACGATGGGGAGGTCCCAAAGCTTTCAGAACGGGTGGGAATGTGCGGAGACTGCTGCAGCACCGCCTGCCCAAACTGGGTATTCTCTTTGGCCAAGGTATCAAACTTGTATAACTTCACAAAGGTGTTCTTCCCCGACCAGGTAGCAGCTCAGCATAATTACAAGGCCGAGACTCCTCGGGCAGCTGCCCAGGAAGAGCCCACAGATCTTGTAGAGTGGGCTTTCAGAGACTTAGGAACAGGTGAGGCTGCCGCTGCATATTGTAGGCCTGTTGGATAGTAAGCCTAAGCCAACGAGCAATCGACTGCTTCGAAGCAGAATAACCCTTCTGCGCACCATAGAGCACGAACAAAGAATCCATCTTTCTGATCCAAGCCGTCCGCTTGACATAGATCTTCAAGGCTCGCACCACATCCAATGCCTCCAGAGGAGTAGAAGTGTCAGAACTGGACGGAACCACAATAGGTTGATTCAAGTGAAACACAGAGACAACCTTCGTCAGGAACTGCTGCCTAGTCCTGAGCTCCGCTCTGTCCTCATAAAAGACCAAGTATGGACTTTTACATGATAAGGCCCCCAATTCTGAGACACATCTAGCAGAAGCCAGGGCCACTAACATCACTGTCTTCCACGTGAGGTAGTTGTCTTCTACCATCATCAGAGGCTCAAACCAGGAGGACTGTAGAAATTCCAACACCACATTCAAATCCCAGGGCACCGTAGGCGGCACAAAAGGAGGTTGCATGTGGAGTACCCCTTCCAAGAAGGTCTGAACTTCTTCAATACTGCCAATTTCTTCTGGAAGAAAATTGAGAGAGTTAAAATCTGGACCTTAATGGAACCCAGATGCAAGCCCTTATCCACACCAGCCTGCAGGAAATGTAAGAAACGTCCTAAGTGGAACTCTGAAGGTGGATACGTGCATTCCTCGCACCAAGAGACATATCTTCTTCAGATATGATGATAGTGTTTTGATATCACAAGTTTCCTGGCCTGAACAATGGTAGCAATAACCTTTTTGGAAAGGCCCTTGTGAGCTAGGATGTTCCGCTCAACCTCCATGTCATCAAACGAAGTTGCCGTAAGTCCAGACAGACGAACGGTCCTTGTGGAAGAAGATCGCTTCTTACTGGTAGAGGCCAAGGGTCTTCGACGGACATGTCCAGAAGATCCGCGTACCACGCCCTCCGAGGCCAATCCAGGGCAATTTAGAATTGACTGGACTCCCTGATTTCTGATTCGCTTGAGCAACGGAATTGGAGGAAACAGGTAGACCAGCCGGTAAGGCCAAGGCGACGTCAGTGCGTCCAATGCCCTCGCCTGAGGGTTCCTGGTTCGAGAGCAATACCAGAGAAGCTTTTTGTTGAGACGAGAAGCCATCAAGTCTATCTGCAAGCAGCCCCACCGGTGGGTGATCTGCTAAAACACCTGAGGGTGAAGTCCCCACTCTCCCGAGTGGAGGTCGTGACGACTGAGGAAGTCCGCTTCCCAGTTGACCACTCCTGGAATGAAGATTGCTGACATTGCTCTTGCATTTCTTTCCGCCCAGAGGAGTATCTTTGACACCTCTCGCATGCAGGCTCTGCTTTTTTGTCCCTCCTTGCCGATTGATGTACGCCACTGCAGTGGCGTTGTCTGACTGAACTTGGATTGCGTGATTGGCAAGCATAGGAAAGGCATGAAGCAGAGCATTGTAGATCGCACAAAGTTCCAGAATGTTGATCGGAAGGAGGGCTTCGTGGGCTGACCACCTGCTCCTGAACCGAGCTCCCTGGGTGATAGCACCCCATCCTCGCAGACTCACATCCGTCATGAGGAGGGTCCAATCCTGAATCCCGAAACGCCAGCCTTCCAGGAGATTGGAGGACTGCAGCCACCACAGGAGGGAAATCCTGGCCTGAGGTGACAGCCGAATCATCCGGTGCATCTGTAGATGTGATCCGGACCACTTGCTCAGGAGATCCAATTGAAATGTTCTGGCATGGAACCTCCCATATTGAATCGCCTTGTAGGAGGTGACCATCTTCCCCAACAATCTGATACAAAGATGGATGGATACACGAGCAGGTCGGAGCAGCATGCGGACCATCTCCTGAAGTGTTCTCGCCTTGTCCTCTGGGAGGAACACCTTCTGGGCCACCATATCCAGTAACATCCCCAAGAACAGGAGCTGCTGAGTCGGTTCCAGGTGGGACTTCTGTAGATTGAGAATCCACCCATGGTGTGACAGAAGTTGGATAGTGAGGTCGATATGGAGCAATAAAAGCTCCCTGGATCTTGCTTTTATCAGAAAATCATCCAGGTAAGGGACAACATTGACCCTTTGGACCCGGAGTTGGAACATCATCTCCACCATCACCTTCGTGAATACCCTCGGAGCCAGGGTAGTGCCTGGAACTGGTAGTGATCATCCGTAAGGAAAACCTCAGAAAAGCCTGATGAGGTGGCCAAACTGAAATATGAAGGTAGGCGTCCTTGATTTCCAGGGAAACCAGTAACTCCTGTTCTTCCAGACCCGCAATCACTGCCCTCAGGGATTCCATTTTGAACTTGAAAACCTTTAGGTAAGGATTCAAGGACTTCAAAATGCGCTGTACCGAGCCGTACAGCTTTGGAACCACAAACAGGTTGGAGTAATAACCCCTGCCTCATTGTGGTATTGGTACTGGGACAATGACATGAGACTGGACCAACTTTCGGATGGCCTGTTGCAACGTAACCTGCATATCCTCCAAAGCTGGTAAGCTTGATTTGAAAAATCGTTGGGGCGGAGCACCATCGAACTCCAGCTTGTAGCTCTGAGAAATGAGGTAAACAAAAAAGCAGAATGGAGGATGCGCTAAATTTGTTCAATTTGACACCAATGATGATATATCTAATATCACAATTTAATAATAAAGAATTAATACACTAAAATTTTAAGGTAAATACACCATAAAATGCATGCACCAATAGTAAAAGGTTGAAAAGCACAGATAGTACATTAGATGAATGAAGGGTTACCCAAACCGCCAGTAGTTTGAAAGAAGATTGAAATATAGGAAGTCCGTTCCAAAGTTTTTCCCCAAAGGTATCAAAGTCCAGCATAGGCAAATTTTTAGGAGGTAAGCATTTGTCCAATGTAATAATGAATTATCGCTAGAGGGTATGATGCTCCGAGATTTTTAATGGTGAGCTCCTGATGCAGTGCGGTAGGCAAGGTTCATCAGTTCAGCTTAGATGTAAAAGTCCTCCAAGTACAAATGGTAGTCTGGATTGCAGTAGGGGATGGTCCGGTCTTCCAACAGTAGGTTCTTGGCGTGGGCCCCTGTACAACTGACGCGTTTCGCTGCAGTCAGCTAGCAGCTTTTTCAAAGGTATCAATGGTTTGTGCATGTGCGCTTTATATACCCATTTCAATATGGTGGTTAATTAGCACCTGGTGCTAGTGTTGCATAATTACTGAACAATAAGCATATAAATACAACAAAATTGTATAGAAGACAGACCTACTTCTCATATGATGGGAAAGTGTCACCATAGTGATATGAGCCACAACAAATACACTGATTGGCTGTTAACTATACCCACACTTCCTGGTCTTTTCAGCTGTTAGAGCTAAGTATGCTTTGTAAATTAACATATTACAATAAAAATTGAATTACGTTTGCATTTTTCCCATCATATGAGAAGTACGCGTCAGGTGTACAGGGACCCACGCCAAGAACCTACTGTTGGAAGACCGGACCATCCCCTACTGCAATCCAGACTACCATTTGCACTCAGAGGACTTTTACATCTAAGCTGAACCGATGAACCTTGCCTACCGCACTGCATGAGGAGTTCACCATTAAAATACTTGGAGCATCATACCCTCTAGCGGTAATTCATTATTACATTGGACAAATGCTTACCTCCTAAAAATTTGCCTATGCTGGACTTTGATACATTTGGGGAAAAACTTTGGAACGGACTTCCTATATTTCAATCTTCTTTCAAACTCCTGGTGGTTTGGGTAACCCTTCATTCATCTAATGTACTATCTGTGCTTTTTAACCTTTTACTATTGGTGCATGCATTTTATGGTGTATTTACTAGAGATGAGCGGATTCGGTTTTACTCGGTTTTACTCGGTTCTCAAAACCGAATCTTATTGGCTCACGGATGTCACGTGTTTTGGATAGCCAATAAGATTCGGTTTTGAGAACCGAGTAAAACCGAATCCGCTCATCTCTAGTATTTACCTTAAAATTTTAGTTTATTAATTCTTTATTATTAAATTGTGATATTAGATATATCATCATTGGTGTCAAATTGAACAAATTTAGCGTAGCCTCCATTCTGCTTTTTTGTTTATCTTTGTGGGAGTGACTTCCCGTATATTTTTGAGGCTGCTGCTTGGCATAGCATCTCATACCCATAGCGCCTGAGCACCCCTGGGTAACCTATTTTTTTACACATTCACATAGTCAATCCTTGGGCTGCTGAAATATGAGCTGCTTTACCAAATTTGATGAAAGAACCAATAGAAGACAGACCTACTTCTCTAGATGGGACATAGGAAATGAAGGTAGGGGTGAAAAGTCTGAACCTCACTATAAACTAACAGAAGAATTTTACAAATTGGAAAATTTGCTAAAATCTGAAATGAAACAATGGTTAGATGGTGTAAACCTACAGAAATATATTGATAAGAAAATGATTCCGAGAGGACTCAGACTTTTCAAGCCCTCGATCTTCCAGGAGAACAAGGTTTTCCAAGAACAATGGGAGAATATAGTAGACAAATGTTCTTTCTCCCTTATGGAGCAGGTTATTACTTATCGAATAGAAAAAGCAAAGGAATTAGAGCAAGAAATCAAGGTGGTCAAGAAGAGACTAGAACCATCTACAAATACACCAGAATTTAAGGAAAGGAATAGGGTCACCACAGAAAAAGTAGATAGATTTGAACAGACACTTTTGGATACCAAATGTAAAAAATTCAGACGTGATCTGGAAGATTATAGGAGGGGGACAGTGAGAACCTACAAACTAAAAAGTAGGGAAGAACAGGTAGAATTAAGAGGGAGACCCCATGAAAGAACTAGAGGTCGATCATTCAATAAAACCCAATCAACATCTATGAGATGGAGAAATATCTCCTTTAGAAAAACCCATCCCTCCCCACATAAAAATGTCAACTACACTAACTATAGAGAGAGGGGCAACACAGGGTATTTCCAGTCTAATAGCTCACCCCCACCTAGGAGGACTAGGGAAAATGAAGATGAACAAAGCTTACTCTGACTACCATCCTTCACCTAGATCCAAAATACAAGAGAGAATTATACCAACAGTATCTCAGGGCAATCAGAATAGGGGAGATAGACCAAAAGAGAGAGACACAAGAACTAGACACCAAGAAAATGCCCAAGAAGTTTTTTTAGACAAACGGCCCAACAAATCTCACCAAGAACAAACATCCAATATAAACGAATATCAGGCAACGCCCAAAAGAGGGAGAAGAAGTACAGATTCAGAGGTAGAAGAGGGGGCAAGAAGGAAAAACATAAGAAACTGACTAAGAGTAGAAATAAAAAGGGGAAGAATACTACTGCCATTTTCAACTTATCATCAAAAGTCTTGTCAGATTCAGAGATTACACTCCTGAATAAGGGTCTTAGGTTCTCTCCATCAGCACCCCCCAATATCTTCACTTTATTTGTTGAGCTTAATAGATATATAAGAATGCTATGCCGCAAAAGATTCTTTGCAAAACAACATATTAAAAGTAACAGTGAGGAAGCCATTCCAATATTACTCGACCAAGGAGACCAGCTGGCTCTCCATATATTGGAAGAACTCAGTGGAGATATCCCCACAAATGTACAAATGGAGAAACTATTTGACATCTAGGAAGAACTTCAAACAAAAATCAGAGTTCTTCCCTATAAAATCAAAGGGCTCTAGTCTAGAAACCTTTCATAAAGTTACTCTGGGTGATTTCAAAAGAATGTGTTCAGATATAGAAACTAAACCACAGAAGAGTAAATCCAATCTCTCGAGACAAGAGAAGAGAGCCTTGAAAAATTTAACTAAAGATAAAACAATTAATATTAAGGAGGCAGATAAGGGGGGTGGGCTTGTTATACAAAACAAAATTGATTGTATATCAGAAGCAATGAGACAATTAGATGACCCCAAGTTTTACACTAAACTAACTAGGGATCCTACACAAGGTTTTCTTCGGGAACTTGCGACTCTTCTGGGGAAGTGTAGATGCAGAAATCATATCCAGAGAGGAATATAATTTTCTATATTCAGCACACCCGGTCACTCCAGTTTATTATCACTTACCTAAGATACACAAATCCCTCACCTCACCTCCTGGGCGTCCTATTATTTTGGGTATTCACCCCCTCACCTCCAACTTATCTTTTTACGTTGATTCATTTTTACAACCCCGGGTGTCCACACTCAGGTCCCATATCAAAGACACTACTCATTTCCTATCTCCCATTAATGATGTAGAATGGAAAGATACGTATGCATTCCTCACTTTAGACGTACAAAGTTTATATTCTAATATACCTCACGAGAAGGGCATACAAACAATATCTAATCAACTGAATCAGGATGGGGACTTGAGTGTGGCACATAGAAAATTCATTATAGATTCCATTTCCTATATTTTACATCACAATTATTTTTTGTTTCTTGATTCCTATTATTTACAAGTCAAGGGTACTGCCATGGGGACCAGGTTCGCGCCCAGTTATGGGGGAGTTGGAGGATCATCATATTTGGGGGGGGGGAGAATGGGGGGCTAGCCTGGTCCTGTATGGCAGGTACATTGACGATTTATTTATTATTTGGGATGGGGATGCACTTTCAGCACAATTATTAGTTGACACTCTTAACCACAACACATATGATTTAGTTTTCACCCACCAGTACCATCCACATTGTATTAACGTTCTGGATGTGTCTTTGGAAGTTTTAGATGGCAAAATATGCACCATGAATTATGTTAAAGAGGTCGGCACTAAAGCATACTTACACTATTCTAGTGCACATTACCCCCCCCCCCCCCGGAAGAGGAGCATTCCCCAGGGACAGCTTATACGTCTTAGACATAATTGCTCTGAGATGGAGTCCTTTGAAGTCCAAGCACTGGAGATGCTTGAGTCTTTTGAACAAAGGGGCTATCCAGAAGCCCTTCTGAAAAAGGCATTCGTACACTAAAAGAATGGACAGGAATACACTGTTGTCCCAAAAGAAGGAGCGAAATAATGAGTTAGGGGAAAGTAGACAATTAGCCTTCATCTCCACCTATACCAACCATTGCTCCCAAATTAAACAGATTATAAAGAAAAATCATAAAATTTTGAAACAAGATTATTTACTAGCGCCTTTACTACCAGCTGATCCGGTTTTTGTTTTTCGAAAGAATAAATCTCTTAAAAACACACTTGCACCTAGTTTTTTGAAACCAGAATTAAAAATAACATCTCAAACTAATTATTGGCTTCAAATAGAAACCAAAGGGTTCTTTAAATGCGGAGCAAGTAGATGCATCACTTGTAATCATATAGACAATAAAACTAAATGTTAAAACAGAGAGTAGTGATGAGTCATATGAAATCAAACATTTTATTAATTGTAACTCTACCTATGTTGTATACATTCTCATATGCAAATGTGGCCTCAAATATGTGGGACATACAACAAGGAAATTGAAAGTTAGGTTTCTTGAGCATCGTAGAAACATCATTAAGAGGCTTGAGTCTCATAGTGTCTCTCAACATTTTCATGCGGTTCATAATGGCAATCCAAAAAGCCTCAGACTTATTGGGGTGGAACATATTCCACTGACCAATAGAAGCCTATTGGATGTTTAGAATGGGCACAATTTATCCGGGAGGTTTGAATGAAGCTGTCGAATTGAATACTATAATCTAACAAAACAATTTATAGACGCTCTACTCTCTTCCCTTTCCCCCTCCCCTTCTTCCCTTTTTTTTCTCCTTCCCCCCACTCATTCTACCTTACGAATATGAGAAACTAATGGGATAAGTAAGAAGTAGAAAAATTGATAAATACAGAAAATAGAAATATAGAAAAAATTATATTATAACAACAATAAAAAAATTAAGAATCAAACTAATAAATAAATAAGAAAACATATAGATTAAATATGATCCCGTAGGTTCCTCCAGAATATATATTTTCGGGCTTAATAATCGGCACCTAGACTCTTGGCTTTATTTATCATAAATTATACTGCTCTCTGCTTTGGATTATAGTTAATTTATTCTACTCTATCTACTATAGGTATATATAGAATATTTCAAAACTATAGCACTGTTACTCTAGTTAACAAATTGAATTTGTTCAAGACCACTGAGTATGATTGTGGTCATATGACCTTGATTTATATATAGTACATATAACTGTCACCATGATGATGGGGTCTAATCAATCTGTGTCTCTATGTTGTCTTCCATTACCGGCCATATAGATTTCCTTCTTATTTATTATAGGGGCTTTACATATCCCCTCAGTGAAACGTTTTTTGTAATATAGTTATGTTTTGAATATTTTACACAAGCCTTCTAAACTACTGTGTTCAGATGCGGTCACGTGATCTTGTTCTTTATTAAGATCCATTCATCACATTTTGCCAGGCTCACATGACCGGAGCCCCGCTAGTGAGGGCGGAAGCGCTAGTATGGCGCCGCCCATGGATGTCCTTTTGCTTACAGATGGTTGCCGCAGAAAGGGTGGAAGTGACGCCATACAGAGGGCAGAAGTGACTCCTTCGGCGGCCACCCTGTAATCATTTCACACACACTGGTGGGCGCTGTCGGAGCCCCGGCCACGTGACGCGGTAGTGGTTGCGTGATCTGGTCTCCGCTATACTCTCTTTTTATTGGCGGGTGCGGCCGGAGCTCCGGTCACGTGACGCGGTAGCGCTCGCGTAACCGGGTCTCCGATTTTGTGATATTTATAAAGGGAAAGCCCTGTGTCACTCATAATTTCGTCCCTATCCAATAACACTGCACAAAAATGTGTCACCATAGTGATATGAGCCACAACAAATACACTGATTGGCTGTTAACTATACCCACACTTCCTGGTCTTTTCAGCTGTTAGAGCTAAGTATGCTTTGTAAATTAACATATTACAATAAAAATGGAATTATGTTTGCATTTTTCCCATCATATGAGAAGTAGGTCTGTCTTCTATACAATTTTGTTGTATTTATATGCTTATTGTTCAGTAATTATGCAACACTAGCACCAGGTGTTAATTAGCCACCATATTGAAATGTGTATATAAACCCCATCTGCACAAACCATTGATACCTTTGAAAAAGCTGCTAGCTGACTGCAGCGAAACGCGTCAGGTGTACAGGGGCCCACGCCAAGAACCTACTGTTGAAAGACCGGACCATCCCCTACTGCAATCCAGACTACCATTTGCACTTGGAGACTTTTACATCTAAGCTGAACTGATGAACCTTGCCTACCGCACTGCATCAGGAGCTCACCATTAAAATTCTTGGAGCATCATACCCTCTAGCGGTAATTCATTACTACATTGGACAAATGCTTACCTCCTAAAAAATTGCCTATGCTGGACTTTGATACCTTTGGGGAAAAACTTTGGAACGGACTTCCTATATTTCAATCTTCTTTCAAACTCCTGGCGGTTTCTATCTGTGCTTTTTAACCTTTTACTATTGGTGCATGCATTTTATGGTGTATTTACCTCAAAATTTTAGTGTATTAATTCTTTATTATTAAATTGTGATATTAGATATATCATCATTGGTGTCAAATTGAACAAATTTAGCACAGCCTTCATTCTGCTTTTTTGTTTATCTTTGTGGGAGTGACTTCCCATATATTTTTGAGGCTGCTGCTTGGCATAGCATCTCATACCCATAGCGCCTGAGCACCCCTGGGTAACCTATTTTTTTACACATTCACTGAGAAATGAGGTCCCTTACCCAGGTATCCTGGCAGGAGCTTTCCCAGATGCAGCTGAAGTGACGCAGTCGGGCTCCCACCTCTAGATCTCCTTGGGGTGGGTGGGCACAGTCATGCTGAGGACTTAGTGCAGTGATGGCTAACCTTGACACTCCAGCTGTTGTTGAACTACACATCCCAGCATGCCCTGCATCAGTTTTAGCATGGCCAAATAGCAAAACTGATGCAGGGCATGCTGGGATGTGTAGTTCAACAACAGCTAGAGTGTCAAGGTTAGCCATCACTGACTTAGTGGAAGCAGAAGTGGTGCTCTGTTACTGAGAACCGGTGGTTGCAGGTCTTTTTTGACTTACCTCTGGTGACTCTATTTATATTGGAGGCACCTTTGGCCCTAAAACAAAATCTATTAGATCGAAGGGACTGAACAGACGGCCCCAGGTAGGAACACCTAGCCGATGGGGCCCCAGAGGGGAGAAACGTGGATTTCCGAGCAATGACTTTTGGAAATCCATGTATCCAACTCAGACCCAAAGAGCCATTCCCCCGAAAAGGGGAGGGATTCCACACTGCGCTTTGACTCTGCGTCCGCTAGCCACTGACGCAACCACAAAGCCCTGCGCGCAGACACTGCCATGGCAGAAGTCCTAGCATTAATATTCCACATCTCCTTGAGCGAATCACACAGGACGCGTGTAGTGTCCTGAATATGCCTTAGGAGGATCACCGTAGTGACCAGAGGCATAGCCCCGGAAAGGCCCTCCTGAATTTGAGTGGCCCATGAATGAATAGCATGGGTCATCCAGCAACCCGCTATGACCTTCCTTTGCGATACACCTGCTGCCATGTAAATAGATTTGAGTGTAGCATCTATTTTTCTGTCCACAGGATCCTTTATAGAAAACGAGCCCGGGGCAGGCAGCACTGCCTTTTTGGACAGTCAAGAGACTGATACATCAACAGCCGGTGGTTCTTCCCAAAATTTTCTACCTTCAGGAGCAAATGGGAAAGTGCAAAAACTTTTTGGACACTTGGAATTTTTTGTCTGGATTTTTCCAGGCTAATTTGAATAAAAGTCATCTAACTCTGCATAATCAGGGAAAGTGACATTAGGCTTGTTTTGTGTTAAGAAAAACGACTGCTGTGATGCAGCGTCCTTTAGAGGGAGCTTTAACACGTCCCATATAGCCAGAATGAGGGGTTCAATACCCTGAGCAGAATCGGAACCCCCACTAACGGGATCCAAGTCCTTCCCATACTCCTGTATTTCCTCATCTGAATCAGAGAGTGGAGCAGGCAAACCACGTTTCTGTAGTGCTGCATGAGAGGGGGGGGGGGGGGGGCAGTGTAACATCTGCCCTAGCAGCTAATTCTGCAACAGCCTGCTGTAATAGCTGAGTTCTTTGTACATTTGCAGTGAGCTGGGATGACATATCAGACATCATAGTTTTAAGAGACCCTAGCCAGGAGGGCTCTGGACCCTCTCCCCCAGCCCCTTTACTGATTTGTGAAGATTCGCTGCATTGTTCACAAGAAACAGAATCAGATGATACTGGAGAGAATCTAGTGTGACATACACTGCACAGCTTGTGTTTACCCATGTTTCACAGTAAGCACAAGAACATACACATACACACAGACAGTAATACTGATCAAGCCTGCCCTTACTGTTTGTGAGAGAACACAGAGAGTGAGAGAGTGACACCAGCACAGCCCTAGCTGCACAGTCCCACTGAGGCTGACAGCTAATTATATCACAGTAACACTAATAATTTCTGTCCTGTAGGACCCAGATAGAGTACAATAGCGTCTCTCCCCCTTTGCTACACCCTGTACCAGTTTTCCAGCATGTCTTGTGAGGCAGGAAGCACTGTGTGTGCTGTCTGTGGCTGCATTAAGCAGAGGAAGGTGCCAAAATGGCTCTGGTCCCGCTCTGAGGTAGCTCTGCCCCCTCCAATGGCGCCGGAGCTACAAAGATTTTTTTATACTGGCAGTGGCCCTCTTTCTGAGTTGATCGCTCACTAGCTACTTTTAGCAGTCGTGCAAACGTAAAGTCGCCGCCCACGGGGGAGTGTATTTTCGCTTTGCAAGTGTGCTAACGTGTGTGCAGCTGAGCGGGACGAAAACATTTTTTGCAGTGTCTGAGTAGCTCTGGACTTACTCAGCCCTTGCGATCACTTCAGTCATTTTGGTCCCGGAATTGACATTAGACACCCGCCCTGCAAACGCCTGCGTTTTTTTCCAAACACTCCCTGAAAACGGTCAGTTGCCACCCACATACGCCCTCTTCCTGTCAATCTCCTTGCGATCGGCTGTGTGAATGGATTCTTCGTTAAATCCATCGCCCAGCAACGATTTGCTTTGTACCCGTATGACACGCCTGCGCATTGCGGTGCATACGCATGCGCAGTAGTAACCTGTTCGCTGCGCTGCAAAAAACAGCAGCGAGTGATCAACTTGAAATAACCCCCAATGTCTCCTATTTGCTTAAAAACATCACACAAGTGCTAGTTCAAGCTGTTTGAAGCCAGTCTACACGGGGGAATTTAGCGGGTCCCCCCAGGTGGGGGGTCCCATATGCCCCGCCCGCAATCAGCTGCACTTTGAACCGGGGGAGCCCCCTAGTGGGGCCCCCCGTTTGTACTCAACACAGTTGTCACCTTCAGGCATATGTTAGGTGTGTGCGGCGTGCTGCAGTTGTGACAGCCAAGGCGCAGTGCCCCACTGAACAACAACCCATCAGCAGGGAAGCGGCTCTGGGTGCTTGGCTTCTCCTTGGTCCTGGGACCCTAGCCCCCTGATTTTGTTGTCATGATGTCACATGTTTAGGGAGTGGAGGTGACACTGGGTGCATTTTCTACTGCTTTGGCCCTATTTGAAAGTCCCTCCTGTAATTTAATATCCTGGCTCACAGTTATTAATTCTGTCTACACTTAATATTGTTTTAAACTCATTAAAACAAAAAGGGCAGATGTACTAAACCTTGGAGAGTGATAACGTGGAGAGAGAGATAGTGGTGTTACGATGTTTGCCGCCATCTAATGGTAAACATTTGATGGTGTAGCGATGGTCCCGCCCCCAAGTCCCATCCCTGGCTACCATACTGCAGAGGGATGCACATGCGCAAAAAGGACTTTTTTTGCGCATGCGCTAATCATATGATTTTTTTCTTCTATTGAATTCTTTTGATGCGATGGTCAGTTATCATCACATCAATAGATTTGATGGCGGAAGTCAGCCACCATTTGATGGTGGGCTTCCGATATCCATCCCTACTCCTCATGTGCATACACCCCCACCCCCTATGTAGCTTATCCGCTCTCTTGTGGCCCCCCAGCTTATCATCCCTCTTGTGACCCCCCTTCCCCTCATACAGCTTATCACTCTTCTTGTGGCTGCTGACCCCCTATGCAGCTTATCACCCATCTTTTGGCACCCCCTCCCTCCCATGCAGCATAATACCCCTCTTTTGGCTACCCCCTCATGCAGCCTACAGTATCTTCCTTCAATCATGCAGCTCCCCCAATGGAGCTCTTTTTTTCTACCTCTCTTTTACGCTCCTCTGTGCAGTCCTCATCCACCACTTGTAAGATGTGAGAAATGTCCCCTTTTGGCATCTGCATGGGTCTCCGTCATGTCTCACTTCTCTCTTGGCATTTGTGGCTCCTCTTACCACGGCAACACAGACAGATGTGCAGCAATGACATCACTGCGTTATCACTGCCAATGTCTGGAGGGAGAATGAGGGTGGGGCTAGGGGAGGCTGTCTAGGTTAGTGATGGGAAATCTAGTTCACTTTGGTGATTAGTTCATTATGATCTAGTTCACTGAAAGGATTAGTTCATGTAGTTCATCATTTCACTCACTGACTCTGAGACTGAAAGGAGTTAATGCATTTAGAACCAGTCTAGACTATTACACATAGAGTAGGTATTTCTGATACTAGCTCATTGTAGGAGTTATAGTCTTGTTCAAATGATCAGATATGTTTAATATTTCAAATTTTTTTATATTTAAGAAAAGCAATAAGTTATATAGCAACCTTATAGTGACATATTTATCTCTGCAATATTAATCCCATTGTTGGCACTAATTTTTACTTCATAATATGCAAGTGAAAGACCCAAATTCAGAGTAATGTAATGTCACTTTTTTCTGCTTTTAAAATACAGTAATTAAAAGAAAAAACATGTCCCTTTGCCCCAATGTAACAGACCTTAGAGAGAGATAAAGTGGAGATGTTGCAAAGTAACCAATCAGCTTCTGTCATTTATCTTCAACAGTATGAAAAGTGACAGAAGCTGATTGGTTGTTAGGGGCAACTGCTCTACTTTATGTCACTTGAAGGTTCATAATACATATCCCCTTATGTGTGGAGTAATCAGACCCTAGAGGATAGCATGCAGCACTCATCACTGTGTCTTTGGCTGAGAGGGAGTGACAGTGTACCTTGTTTCCTAATATGCTAGGTGAATTAATAATGGCTATATGCAGTACAGGATCAGCTCCATAGCATATGCCTGAGCACAGCAGTGCCACACATGATAGCTTAGAGGCACTGTACTGACTTGTTATGGCTGTATGAGTCATTAAGTCAGAGATCTGATCAATGATCTCTATGAATCAGTGAACTACTGAACTACTTGCAAGGAGAATGACTCATGAGTCATCAGGACAATGCAGCTCAACATCAGTTCCATACAATCAATGCATATGCCTGAGAACAGCAGTGCCACACATGGTAGCTTAGAGGTACTGTACTGACTCATATGACTGTATGAGTCATTGAGTCAGTGAGCTGATCAGTGATCTGTATGAATCACTGAACTGCTGAGCTACTTGCAAGGAGAATGACTCATGAGTCGTCTGGACAATGTAGCTCATGATCAGCTCCACAGAGTGAGTCCACTCCATGTCTGAGCACAGCAGTGTCACCTGTGTGAAGCAGAGATGTACTGGCTCATGAGTATTGCTGAGTGAGAGCTGAATAACAACAGTGCTGCTGCTGCAGCAGCACCTACACAACACCCAGCAGAAGATTTAGCACAGCAGTATGCTCAGGAGCCAGTAGTACCAGAAGCAGCAGCAAGTGTTTGGACATCTGGACTAATAGGACAGTGATTGTATCACAGAAAGGTGAGCAGCATGACCACACAT
This sequence comes from Pseudophryne corroboree, assembly GCF_028390025.1. Taxonomy (NCBI): domain Eukaryota; kingdom Metazoa; phylum Chordata; class Amphibia; order Anura; family Myobatrachidae; genus Pseudophryne; species Pseudophryne corroboree. Next base: position 334,235,893 of record NC_086450.1, on the reverse strand, counting down.
GCTCACTCACAGACACACATGGACTTTGGCTAGGCAATGCAGATGCTATTTATTATATTAGATCTGTATTGCTGGGCTGTGTTGTACTTTTAACTTTCATTTTACAGCATCAGATTCAGGAAGTGAAAATCCAGTGAGTGAGACAGTGAGTAGCCTAATGCAGCTGCTGGCTTTATTCTCTGTGTGTATAACTCCTCCTTCCTGATGAACAGCCAGAGCTGTGAACTGAATGACTAGTTCACTTTGAAGATTAGTTAATTTTGAACTAATCATTCATGAACTACCCATCACTGCCTGCTCGCCACATTGATGAGGGAGTTGTGGTGGGCAGCTGTTTCATTCAGAGGACTGCAGCTGCGCACCTGGCGTGCGGAGGGTGCCCGACACCCCCCACACGGCTATGCCCACAGGGATAATGCTGAGAGGACACGTAGACAAAGCCTGGATCAGAACATGGAGATCAAATATAAGCCACAGGAGTAATGCCGAGATGAGTCAGACACTAGCCTGGTCATACAAAGGAGCAGACACAGAATTGATCACAACATGCTGGAGCATACTTTTCGATCTCCTCTTCTGGAGAAGCCTGGAGAGGAGATGCTGCAGACACTTAGGGGACGACTGGCCACATCATTAGGCAATGCAACTGTCACGGCAAAACGTTCAAATTTGTGGGTCCATACTGAATGGACAAAGTTTAAATTATGCAATTTGCATCATTTTGGCCCGCGTCCCATCCATACGGACCGTAGATTCCTTGTAACTGTAAAGAGGGATGCTGGGCCACAAAGACGCGATTCAATGGGGAATCGTGCCATCAAGCAACCAGGACCGACTACTTCACTCGGGAAGTGGGCAGCATTGGGAGGGTGCAGGGGCCTCTTTGAGACTCATCCACTTTAACGGCTGCCCGGGAAACCCACCCGGGATTTGAGAGAATCCCGGATGTTCCGCGAAAGTAGGCAAGTATGACAAGTCATAGTATGCTTAAATTGATTGACACAGGTTTCAGACGCTTTAATAAGATTCAGAAGATTAATTTATACATGTCAAACATTTATACAGAGCGGGTTCGGTTCGTCGGAATCTGAACCCCCCCGAAACTTCACCCATTTTACACGGTTCCGAGGCAGATCGAATCTATCCACCTTGCTCGGTTAACCCGAGCGCGCCCGAACTTCATCATCCCGCTGTCGGATTCTCGCGAGATTCGGATTCTATATAAGGAGCCGTGCGTCGCCGCCATTTTTAACTCGTGCATTGGAAATGATAGTGAGAGGACGTGGCTGGCGTCCTCTCTGTTTTATTCATGTGGCTGCAAATATCTGTGCTTACTGCTTTATTGTGGGGACTGGGGAGCAGCAGTATTATATAGGAGGAGTACAGTGCAGAGTTTTGCTGACCAGTGACCACCAGTATTATACGTTCTCTGCCTGAAAAACACTCCATATCTGTGCTCAGTGTGCTGCATATATCTGTGTTCACACTGCTTTATGGAGGGGACTGGGGACTAGCAGTATTATATAGGAGGAGTAGAGTGCAGAGTTTTGCTGACCAGTGACCACCAGTATTATACGTTCTCTGCCTGAAAAACGCTCCATATCTGTGCTCAGTGTGCTGCATATATCTGTGTTTACACTGCTTTATTGAGGGGACTGGGGACCAGCAGTATTATATAGGAGGAGTAGAGTGCAGAGTTTTGCTGACCAGTGACCACCAGTATTATACGTTCTCTGCCTGAAAAACGCTCCATATCTGTGCTCAGTGTGCTGCATATATCTGTGCTCACACTGCTTTATTGTGGGGACTGGGGACCACCAGTATTATATAGGAGGAGTACAGTGCAGAGTTTTGCTGACCAGTGACCAGTGACCACCAGTATTATACGTTCTCTGCCTGAAAAACGCTCCATATCTGTGCTGCATTGTAGTATATAGTAGGAGTACAGTGCATAATTTTGCTGACCACCAGTATATAATATATAGCAGTACAGTACAGTAGGCCACTGCTCTACCTACCTCTGTGTCGTCAAGTATACTATCCATCCATACCTGTGGTGCATTTCAGTTTTGCCCAGTTTGCTGACCACCAGTATATAATATATAGCAGTACGGTACAGTAGGCCACTGCTCTACCTACCTCTGTGTCGTCAAGTATACTATCCATCCATACCTGTGGTGCATTTCAGTTTTGCACAGTTTGCTGACCACCAGTATATAATATATAGCAGTACGGTACAGAAGGCCACTGCTCTACCTACCTCTGTGTCGTCAAGTATACTATCCATCCATACCTGTGGTGCATTTCAGTTTTGCACAGTTTGCTGACCACCAGTATATAATATATAGCAGTACGGTACAGTAGGCCACAGCTCTACCTACCTCTGCGTCGTCAAGTATACTATCCATCCATACCTGTGGTGCATTTCAGTTGTGCGCAGTATATATAGTAGTAGGCCATTGCTATTGATACTGGCATATAATTCCACACATTAAAAAATGGAGAACAAAAATGTGGAGGGTAAAATAGGGAAAGATCAAGATCCACTTCCACCTCGTGCTGAAGCTGCTGCCACTAGTCATGGCCGAGACGATGAAATGCCATCAACGTCGTCTGCCAAGGCCGATGACCAATGTCATAGTAGAGAGCATGTAAAATCCAAAAAACAAAAGTTCAGTAAAATGACCCAAAAATCTACATTAAAAGTGTCTGAGGAGAAGCATAAACTTGCCAATATGCCATTTACGACACGGAGTGGCAAGGAACGGCTGAGGCCCTGGCCTATGTTCATGGCTAGTGGTTCAGCTTCACATGAGGATGGAAGCACTCATCCTCTCGCTAGAAAACTGCAGTGCCACTCCTAGATGGGCCAGGTGTTTGTGTCGGCCACTTGGGTCGCTTAGCTTAGTCACACAGCTACCTCATTGCGCCTCTTTTTTTCTTTGCATCATGTGCTGTTTGGGGACTATTTTTTTGAAGTGCCATCCTGTCTGACACTGCAGTGCCACTCCTAGATGGGCCAGGTGTTTGTGTCGGCCACTTGGGTCGCTTAGCTTAGTCACACCGCTACCTCATTGCACCTCTTTTTTTCTTTGCTTCATGTGCTGTTTGGGGACTATTTTTTTGAAGTGCCATCCTGTCTGACACTGCAGTGCCACTCCTAGATGGGCCAGGTGTTTGTGTCGGCCACTTGGGTCGCCTAGCTTAGTCACACAGCTACCTCATTGCGCCTCTTTTTTTCTTTGCATCATGTGCTGTTTGGGGACTATTTTTTTGAAGTGCCATCCTGTCTGACACTGCAGTGCCACTCCTAGATGGGCCAGGTGTTTGTGTCGGCCACTTGGGTCGCTTAGCTTAGTCATCCAGCGACCTCGGTGCAAATTTTAGGACTAAAAATAATATTGTGAGGTGTGAGGTGTTCAGAATAGACTGGAAATGAGTGGAAATTATGGTTATTGAGGTTAATAATACTATGGGATCAAAATGACCCCCAAATTCTATGATTTAAGCTGTTTTTGAGGGTTTTTTGTAAAAAAAACACCCGAATCCGACAAAAAATTTTCAGGGAGGTTTTGCCAAAATGCGTCCGAATCCAAAACACGGCCACGGTACTGAATCCAAAACCAAAACACAAACTCCGAAAAATGTCCGGTGCACATCACTAGTGTTTTGTAGTATTTTTGTCAGCAGCTACAAATGGGTTGGGATCCCGACCACCGGTCACATAACCACATCTCCTACAAATATAGGCCCTCATTCCGAGTTGATCGCTCGCAAGGCGATTTTAGCAGAGTTACACACGCTAAGCCGCCGCCTACTGGGAGTGAATCTTAGCTTCTTAAAATTGCGACCGATGTATTCGCAATATTGCGATTACTAACTACTTAGCAGTTTCAGAGTAGCTTCAGACTTACTCGGCATCTGCGATCAGTTCAGTGCTTGTCGTTCCTGTTTTGACGTCACAAACACACCCAGCGTTCGCCCAGACACTCCCCCGTTTCCCCGGCCACTCCTGCGTTTTTTCCGGAAACGGTAGCGTTTTTTCCCGCACGCCCATAAAACGGCCTGTTTCCGCCCAGTAACACCCATTTCCTGTCAATCACATTACGATCGCCGGAGCGATGAAAAAGCCGTGAGTAAAAATACTATCTCCATTGTAAAATTACTTGGCGCAGTCGCAGTGCGAATATTGCGCATGCGTACTAAGCGGAATTTCACTGCGATGCGATGAAAAATACCGAGCGATCAACTCGGAATGAGGGCCATAGTGTGATGCAGGGAGCATCCTCATAGCTCAGTGCTAAATGGGAATTTCCTGCTCACATTACATGATTCAGAAAGTGTAAGATAAACTGACTCCTAATCATTTGCTATTCACAGCTCTTGTATCTACTATAGTGAATGTCAGCATATCAGGGACCATTAACCACAATCTATATCTCTAGGCAATTGCCATCTCTTTGTCTCATTCAGGTTGATTCCGGTCCAACAAGATTAGTTGCTCTGGCCACAGTATGTTTCAAAATAGCCTAAATTTAAGATCTTATTGATGCATAAAAAGGATTTACACACAAATAAGTCACATGCAGGTATGAATGTTGCTGTACTATTCTGAATGCAAGTGGATTGAAAACAATACTCTTGTTGTGATGCATGTGCATTATACTGCTTCACTTTTTATTACAACTTTTTCATTATCATTACCACTTACACTCATATGTATACAAATATTAAATGAACGCTAATAAATGGTAATCAGAATATAGCAACTGAGACTAATACAGCTGCCCCAGTGTGGAACTGGAATTCCACTCTCAATGCAAACCTGATATCAGGGCTGGCCCAAGCTTATTTTTTTTAGTAAGCAAAAATCTATTTTGGCACCCCTTGATGGGATAAAAGTGGTGTGGTCTTACAAGAAAGGGGTGTGGCTACACAATTGTACTCCCCGTGGTACAGGGTGATAGTGGGTGACAGGGAGATAATAGGTTACTGGTGAGGCAGGGGTGACAGGGAGATGGTGGGTGACTGAGGCAGGGGTGACAGGGAGATAATCAGTGACTGAGGCAGGGTGACATTGAGAGAGTGGATGACTGATGTCCCCAGTGCCATATACACATGTCTCCACATCGCCAGATATACCCCCAGTGCAGATACACATATCCTCACAGTGTCAGATATGCCCCCAGTGCAGATACACATATCCCCACAGTGCCAAATATGCCCCCAGTGCAGATACACATATCCCCACAATGCCAAATATGCCCCCAGTGCAGATACACATATCCCCACAATGCCAAATATGCCCCCAGTGCAGATACACATATCACCACAGTGTCAGATATGCCCCCAGTGCAGATACACATGTCCCCACAGTGCCAAATATGCCCCCAGTGCAGATACACATGTCCCCACAGTGCCAAATATGCTCCCAGTGCAGATACATATATCCCCACAGTGCCAGATATGCCCCCAGTGCATATACACATATCCCCACAGTGGCAGATATGCCTCCAGTGCAGATACATATACCCCCACAGTGCCAGATATGCCCCCAGTGCCAGATACACATGCCCCCACAGTGCCAGATATTCCGCCAGTGCAGATCCACATGCCCCCACAGTGCCAGATATGCCCCCAGTGCAGATACACATGCCCCCACAGTGCCAGATATTCCGCCAGTGCAGATACACATCCTCCCACAGTGCCAGATATGCCCCCAGTGCAGATACATATATCCCCACAGTGCTAGATATGCCCCCAGTGCAGATACACATGCCCCCACAGTGCCAGATATGCCCCCAGTACAGATACACATGTCTCCACAGTGCCAGATATGCCCCCAGTGCAGATACACATGCCCCTACAGTGCCAGAAATGCCCCCAGTGCAGATACATATACCCCCACAGTGCCAGATATGCACCCAGTGCAGATACACATGCACCCACAGTGCCAGATATGCCCCCAGTGCAGATACACATGCCCCTACAGTGCCAGATATGCCCCCAGTGCAGATGCACATGCCCCCGCAGTGCCAGATATGCCCCCAGTGCAGATATATATATCCCCACAGTGCTAGATATGCCCCAGTGCTGCTACACATGCCCCCACAGTGCCAGATATGCCCCCAGTGCAGATACACATTCCCCCACAGTGCCTCCCACAGTGCCAGATATGCCCTCAGTGCAGATACACATGCCCCCACAGTGCCTCCCACAGTGCCAGATATGCCTCCAGTGCTGCTACGCATGCCCCCACAGTGCCTCCCACGGTGCCAGACATGCCCCCAGTGCTGATACACATGCCCCCAAAGTGCCAGATATGCCCCCAGTGCTGCTATACATGCCCCCACAGTGCCCCCTACAGTGCCAGATATGCCCCCAGTGCTGCTACACATGCCCCCACAGTGCCTCCCACAGTGCCAGATATGCCCCCAGTGCTGCTACACATGCCCCACAGTGCCTCCCACAGTGCCAGATATGCCCCCAGTGCTGATACACATGTCCCCACAGTGCCAGATATGCCTCCAGTGCATATACTCATATCCCCACAGTGCCAGATATGCCCCCAGTGCAGATACATATATCCCCACAGTGCCAGATATGCCCCAGTGCAGATACACATGCCCCCACAGTGCCAGATATGCCCCCAGTGCAGATACACATGCCCCCACAGTGCCTCCCACAGTGCCAGATATGCCCCCAGTGCTGCTACACATGCCCCCACAGTGCCAGATATGCCCCCAGTGCAGATGCACATGCCCCCACAGTGCCTCCCACAGTGCCAGATATGCCCCCAGTGCTGCTACACATGCCCCCACAGTGCCTCCCACAGTGCCAGACATGCCCCCAGTGCTGATACACATGCCCCCAAAGTGCCAGATATGCCCCCAGTGCTGATATACATGCCCCAACAGAGCCTCCTACCGTGCCAGATATGCCCCCAGTGCTGCTACATATGCCCCACAGTGCCTCCCACAGTGCCAGATATGCCCCCAGTGCTGATACACATGTCCCCACAGTGCCAGATATGCCCTCAGTGCATATACACATGCCCCCACAGTGCCTCCCACAGTACTAGATATGCACCCAGTGCTGTTACACATGCCCCACAGTGCCTCCCACAGTGCCAGATATGCCCCCATTGCTGCTATACGTGCCCCCACAGTGCCTCCTACAGTGCCAGCTATGCCCCCAGTGCTACTATACATGCCCCCACAGTGCCTCCCACAGTGCCTGATATGCCCCCAGTGCTGCTACACATGCCCCACAGTGCCTTCCACAGTACCATATATGCCCCCAGTGCTGATACACATGTCCCCAAAGTGTCAGATATGCCGCCAGTGCTGCTACACATGCCCCCACAGTACCTCCCACAGTGCTAGATATGCCCCCCAGTGCTGCTACACATGCCCCCACAGTGCCTCCCACAGTGCCAGATATGCCCCCAGTGCTGCTATACATGCCCCCACAGTGCCTCCTACAGTGCCAGATATGCCCCCAGTGCTGCTATACATGCCCCCACAGTGCTAGATATGCCCCCAGTGCTGCTACACATGCCCCCACAGTGCCTCCCACAGTGCCAGATATGCCCCCAGTGCTGCTATACATGCCCCCACAGTGCCTCCTACAGTGCCAGATATGCCCCCAGTGCTGCTATACATGCCCCCACAGTGCCTCCTATAGTGCCAGATATGCCCCCAGTGCTGCTACACATGCCCCCGCAGTGCCTCTTACAGTGCCAGATATGCCCCCAGTGCTGATACACATGCCCCCACAGTGCCAGATATGCCCCCAGTGCTGATACACATGCCCCCACAGTGCCAGATATGCCCCCAGTGCTGCCTACAGTGCCAGATATGCCCCCAGTGCTGCTACACATGCCCCCACAGTGCCTCCCACAGTGCCAGATATGCCCCCAGTGCTGCTACACATGCCCCCACAGTGCCTCCTACAGTGCCAGATATGCCCCCAGTGCTGCTACACATGCCCCCACAGTGCCTCCCACAGTGCCAGATATGCCCCCAATGCTGCTATGCATGCCCCCACAGTGCCTCCTACAGTGCCAGATATGCCCCAGTGCTGCTATACATGCCTCCACAGTGCCTCCTACAGTGCCAGATATGCCCCCAGTGCTGATACACATGCCCCCACAGTGCCTCCCCCCCTGAAAAAAAGTGCTGCTCACCGCTTCTGTGAGGGGAGGAGAGCGCAGCGTGCGCCTCTCCTACCCCTCCGTCTCCAGCGGCGGTGTCTATCTTCAATTCGCCACCGGCCCGTGAGCCAATCAGAGCTTGCAGTCCGGGAGCCAATCAGGAGTCTCAGCTGCCGATCCGCAAGCTCTGATTGGCTCACGGCCGGTGCCGAATTTAAGATAGTCACTGCCGCCGGAGATGCCAGTGCGCGCCGGGCAGCGGTGAATAGCTGATTGATATGGTGATTTGCTACATATTTGAATATAATAACACTGAGGAGTGGGGGAGATATTTATCTCTTATTGTACATTATACATACCAGAATTGGATTTTGATGGCCATATTCAATTAACTAATTGCACATGCTGATCTCACCATCAGCCTAAATAAGCTGAGAACATTATAAATTAAAAGGGTTTGACACTTGACCTATTTGCAAAGAACCCTATTTGAGCAGTTGCATAAGGATTAATATATTATATAGGATATAATTCTCCAGAGGAATTATATAGTGTGGATAATTACAGACTGTATTATCAATACTAGCAGTACTATCACGAGAGTGCTGGAAATATGACAACTAACACATGATTATTGGTCGAGAGAAGCCGAAGTATACTGTCAGCCACCTTCATTATTATATGAGTGGGACAAATACGGCAATCGATATATGATTTAGTGATCTAGGAGATAAATTACTGATCAACAAACAATTTAATACACTGGTTTAAATAAAGAATAATCGTATATCCAACTGGGCGTTAGAATAAACACGCGGACACACATTTTAATCTTTAATCACATTTATTATTCTCATGCACTTTTCGTATGTGTTGTATGTGTCTACATTTTAACCTCTATGTTTCGCCTATACCTGTAGTTTGTGTGTTAGTTATTGTCACACTATTTTAATACAACAATAAAAGTTACATTTTATGAATATATAGGTGGATGTGGGTATCTGGTCACTCCTCCTTTTGTGCACCGACAATACAGCCTTTCCTTTCTTCCTACTGTACTTACCACAGCTGTAGTTGGTAGCACCCCCACAATAAATGGTAAATACCAAGAATTTAATTGGTTGTTTTTTTGGAACTACGGTTCCACGTCTTTATCTAAAAAGTTGTGTGTGTGCAGATACAACCTCGCTTTCCGCATGCTAGAGAATGAAGTTGTAGTTTTTTTATTTTTCACAAAACTACAACTCAATCTGAATTAGGCCCCTAATTCTATGTGTAATTATTAATATTTCTTCCAATATAAAATAGATGTTTAAAAATATTTTTTATTGCATTCAAACCAACAGCCTTTTATTTAGTGCTCCCAATCCTTTTCTATGATAACCATTTATTTTTATTGAAAAATAAGAAGTAATCAAAAATACAAATACAAATACCTAGATTCCATTGCTTCCAACACAGTATATACTGAGCCACCAAGTCTGGGTGTCAGACAACATAGGATATTGATTAACCATATGACATTCAACCATTTTTTTCGATAGATAGATAGATAGATAGATAGATAGATAGATAGATAGATAGATAGATAGATAGATAGATAGATATAGGGGATCCGGTCTGAAGATCGACAGTGTCTAGGTCGACAATGTTTAGGTCCGACCACTATAGGTCGACAGTCACTAGGTCGACATGGATGGAAGGTCGACAGGGTTTCTAGGGCGACATGTGCTAGGTCGACAGGTCTAAAGGTCGACATGAGTTTTTCAATTTTTTTCTTTTTTTAATTTTTTCATACTTAACGATCCACGTGGACTACGATTGGAATGGTAAAGTGTGCCGAGCGAAGCGGTAGCGGAGCGAAGGCACCATGCCCGAAGCATGGCGAGCGTAGCGAGCCATGCGAGGGGACGCGGTGCACTAATTTGGGATCCCGGTCACTCTACGAAAAAAACGACACAAAAAATATATAAAAATCCTCATGTCGACCTTTAGACCTGTCGACCTAGCACATGTCGACCTAGAAACCCTGTCGACCTTCCATCCATGTCGACCTAGTGACTGTCGACCTATAGTGGTCGACCTAAACATTGTCGACCTAGACACTGTCGATTTAATGAACCACACCCAGATATAGATATATAAGCAAGAAAGAGAGAGAAATATATACACACATACTTGCCTACTCTACATGAATGGCTGGGAGGCTCACAAAAATCAGGTGGCGCTCTGAGCCTCCCACAAAGGTGAGCAAGTCTGCCGCAAACCCATCGAGCCGCTAGCACCCCCTACCATCTGCTTGCACCCCGCAGCCACCCACTTATAGAGCACAGTTTTAGCAGATGACACAATTGTACCACCACGCCCCCCACACAGCCCACCTTTGTGGCCACCACGCCCCCTATGCACTGACTGGGCTGCCCCCTCCTGGAGAAGCGGTGACTGGGCTGCCCCCTCCTGGAGGAGCGGTGACTGGGCTGCCCCCTCCCGGAGGAGCGGTGACTGGGCTGCCCCATCCCGGAGGAGCGGTAACTGGGCTGCCCCCTCCTGGAGGAGTGGTGACTGGGCTGCCCTCTCCTGGAGGAGCGGTGACTGGGCTTCCCCCACCCGGAGGAGCGGTGACTGGGCTGCCCTCTCCTGGAGGAGCGGTGACTAGGCTGCCCCCTCCCGGAGGAGCGGTGACTGGGCTGCCCCCTCCCGGAGGAGCGGTGACTGGGCTGCCCAGGAGTGGGCAGTAAAGTCGGCAAGGATGCTTACACCTATCTCTTGCTAGAAATATGCACAATGCAGACAGATCTGCCGAGAGGGGAAGCTGATACTAATTAACCAGGCCCAGGCTTGTTGGGAGAGTCCAGGTCCACCGCTGCCTCCGCCACCCCTCTTATCTGTCAGCAGCATCCACACTGCTGTGTGCTAGGCTACAGTGGGAACAGCAGCAGTCTCCTCTGTCTGTGCTAGGGGCAGCAGCAATTACACTAATCACCTCCCCCTCCATTTGCCCTTAGCTGGTTGGATTATGTCCGAGATGTGTCAGACTCAGAATTGCCTGGAGAGACACACAGATGCATATGTTCACTACAGTGCATGTTAGTGATGTGCACCGGAAATTTTTCGGGTTTTGTGTTTTGGTTTTGGATTCGGTTCCGCGGTCGTATTTTGGATTCGGACGCGTTTTGGCAAAACCTCCCTGAATTTTTTTTGTCGGATTCAGGTGTGTTTTGGATTCGGGTGTTTTTTTTACAAAAAACCCTCAAAAACAGCTTAAATCATAGAATTTGGGGGTCATTTTGATCCCATAGTATTATTAACCTCAATAACCATAATTTACACTCATTTCCAGTCTATTCTGAACACCTCACAATATTATTTTTAGTCCTAAAATTTGCACCGACGTCGCTGGATGACTAAACTAAGCGACCCAAGTGGCCGACACAAACACCTGGCCCATCTAGGAGTGGCACTGCAGTGTCAGACAGGATGGCAGATTAAAAAAATTGTCCCCAAACAGCACATGATGCAAAGATAAAAAGAGGCGCAATGAGGTAGCTGTGTGACTAAGCTAAGCGACGCAAGTGGCCAACACAAACACCTGGCCCATCTAGGAGTGGCACTGCAGTGTCAGACAGGATGGCACTTCAAAAAAATAGTCCCCAAACAGCACACAATGCAAAGAAAAAAAGAGGCGCAATGAGGTAGCTGTGTGACTAAGCTAAGCGACCCAAGTGGCCGACACAAACACCTGGCCCATCTAGGAGTGGCACTGCAGTGTCAGACAGGATGGCACTTCAAAAAAATAGTCCCCAAACAGCACATGATGCAAAGAAAAAAAGAGGTGCAATGAGGTAGCTGTATGACTAAGCTAAGCGACCCAAGTGGCCGACACAAACACCTGGCCCATCTAGGAGTGGCACTGCAGTGTCAGACAGGATGGCACTTCAAAAATATTGTCCCCAAACAGCACATGATGCAAAGAAAAAACGAGGCGCAATGAGGTAGCTGTGTGACTAAGCTAAGCGACCCAAGTGGCCGACACAAACACCTGGCCCATCTAGGAGGGGCACTGCAGTGTCAGACAGGATGGCACTTCAAAAAAATAGTCCCCAAACAGCACATGATGCAAAGAAAAAAGAGGCGCAATGAGGTAGCTGTGTGACTAAGCTAAGCGACCCAAGTGGCCGACACAAACACCTGGCCCATCTAGGAGTGGCACTGCAGTGTCAGACAGGATGGCACTTCAAAAAATAGTCCCCAAACAGCATATGATGCAAAGAAAAATGAAAGAAAAAAGAGGTGCAAGATGGAATTGTCCTTGGGCCCTCCCACCCACCCTTATGTTGTAAAAACAGGACATGCACACTTTAACAAACCCATCATTTCAGCGACAGGGTCTGCCACACAACTGTGACTGAAATGACTGGTTGGTTTGGGCCCCCACCAAAAAAGAAGCAATCAATCTCTCCTTGCACAAACTGGCTCTACAGAGGCAAGATGTCCACCTCCTCCTCATCGTCCGATTCCTCACCCCTTTCACTGTGTACATCCCCCTCCTCACAGATTATTAATTCGTCCCCACTGGAATCCACCATCTCAGGTCCCTGTGTACTTTCTGGAGGCAATTGCTGGTGAATGTCTCCACGGAGGAATTGATTATAATTCATTTTGATGAACATCATCTCCTCCACATTTTCTGGAAGTAACCTCGTACGCCGATTGCTGACAAGGTGAGCGGCTGCACTAAACACTCTTTCGGAGTACACACTGGAGGGGGGGCAACTTAGGTAAAATAAAGCCAGTTTGTGCAAGGGCCTCCAAATTGCCTCTTTTTCCTGCCAGTATACGTACTGACGTGCCTACTTGGATGCGGTCACTCATATAATCCTCCACCATTCTTTCAATGGTGACAGAATCATATGCAGTGACAGTAGACGACATGTCAGTAATCGTTGGCAGGTCCTTCAGTCCAGACCAGATGTCAGCACTCGCTCCAGACTGCCCTGCATCACCGCCAGCGGGTGGGCTCGGAATTCTTAGCCTTTTCCTCGCAGCCCCAGTTGCGGGAGAATGTGAAGGAGGAGCTGTTGACGGGTCACGTTCCGCTTGACTTGACAATTTTCTCACCAGCAGGTCTTTGAACCTCTGCAGACTTGTGTCTGCCGGAAAGAGAGATACAACGTAGGTTTTAAATCTAGGATCGAGCACGGTGGCCAAAATGTAGTGCTCTGATTTCAACAGATTGACCACCCGTGAATCCTGGTTAAGCGAATGAAGGGCTCCATCCACAAGTCCCACATGCCTAGCGGAATCGCTCTGTTTTAGCTCCTCCTTCAATCTCTCCAGCTTCTTCTGCAAAAGCCTGATGAGGGGAATGACTTGACTCAGGCTGGCAGTGTCTGAACTGACTTCTGTGTGGCAAGTTCAAAGGGTTGCAGAACCTTGCACAACGTTGAAATCATTCTCCACTGCGCTTGAGTCAGGTGCATTCCCCCTCCTTTGCTTATATCGTAGGTAGCTGTATAGGCTTGAATGGCCTTTTGCTGCTCCTCCATCCTCTGAAGCATATAGAGGGTTGAATTCCACCTCGTTACCACCTCTTGCTTCAGATGATGGCAGGGCAGGTTCAGGAGTGTTTGCTGGTGCTCCAGTCTTCGGCACGCGGTGGCTGAATGCCGAAAGTGGCCCGCAATTCTTCGGGCCACCGACAGCATCTCTTGCACGCCCCTGTCGTTTTTTAAATAATTCTGCACCACCAAATTCAATGTAAGTGCAAAACATGGGACGTGCTGGAATTTGCCCAGATGTAATGCACGCACAATATTGGTGGCGTTGTCCGATGTCACAAATCCCCAGGAGAGTCCAATTGGGGTAAGCCATTCTGCGATGATGTTCCTCAGTTTCCGTAAGAGGTTGTCAGCTGTGTGCCTTTTATGGAAAGCGGTGATACAAAGCGTAGCCTGCCTAGGAACGAGTTGGCGTTTGCGAGATGCTGCTACTGGTGCCGCCGCTGCTGTTCTTGCTGCGGGAGGCAATACATCTACCCAGTGGGCTGTCACAGTCATATAGTCCTGAGTCTGCCCTGGTCCACTTGTCCACATGTCCGTGGTTAAGTGGACATTGGGTACAACTGCATTTTTTAGGACACTGGTGACTCTTTTTCTGACGTCTGTGTACATTTTCGGTATCGCCTGCCTAGAGAAATGGAACCTAGATGGTATTTGGTATCAGGGACACAGTACCTCAATCAATTCTATAGTTCCCTGTGAATTAACGGTGGATACTGGAAACACGTTTCTCACCACCCAGGCTGCCAAGGCCTGAGTTATCCGCTTTGCAGCAGGATGACTGCTGTGATATATCATCTTCCTCGCAAAGGACTGTTGGACAGTCAATTGCTTACTGGAAGTAGTATACTTCCCCTCTGGGATGACGATCGACTCCCAGCAGCAACAACAGCAGCGCCAGCAGCAGTAGGCGTTACACTCAAGGATGCATCGGAGGAATCCCAGGCAGGAGAGGACTCGTCAGACTTGACAGTGACATGGCCTGCAGGACTATTGGCTTTCCTGTCTAAGGAGGAAATTGACACTGAGGGAGTTGGTGGTGTGGTTTGCAGGAGCTTGGTTACAAGAGGAAGGGATTTAGTTGGCAGTGGACTGCTTCCGTTGTCACCCAAAGTTTTTGAACTTGTCAATGACTTCTGATGAATGCGCTCCAGGTGACGTATAGGGGAGGAAGTTCCTAGGTGGTTAACGTCCTCACCCCTACTTATTACAGCTTGACAAAGGCAACACACGGCTTGACACCAGTTGTCCGCATTTCTATATACTGTGCAAAACTTAAATGCACCACAGGTATGGATGGGATAGTATACTTGACGACACAGGGGTAGAGCAGTGGACTACTGTACCGTACTGCTATATATATATACTGGTGGTCAGCAAAATTCTGCACTGTCCTCCTACTATATACTACAATGCACCACAGATATGGAGCGTTTTTCAGGCAGAGAACGTATACTGGTGGTCACTGGTCTGCAAAACTCTGCACTGTCCTCCTACTATATAATACTGCTGGTCCCCAGTCCCCACAATAAAGCAATTAGCACACTGAGCACAGATATTTGCAGCACACTGAGCACAGATATTTGCAGCACACTGAACATAGAAACTGAGAGGACGCCAGCCACGTCCTCTCACGATCATCTCCAATGCACGAGTGAAAAATAGCGGCGACGCGCGGCTCCTTATATAGAATACGAATCTCGCGAGAATCCGACCGCAGGATGATGACGTCCGGGCGCGCTCGGGTTAACCGAGCAAGGCGAAAGGATCCGAGTCTGCTCTGACCCGTGCAAAAAAGGGTGAAGTTCGGAGGGGTTCGGATTCCGAGGAACCGAACCCGCTCATCACTAGCGCATGTGCAGTTAGCTACAAAGCTACAACTCACTAGATGCAGCACATTACTGCTGTTGTGAAGGTGGACATGTAACATATTGGTAGTCTAGATCTCAGCGTGAATGAAAGTTAAGGCACCATCAAAATTATAAGATTTTAAATGCTCGGGCATGTACACTGAATCTGTTTTTTACCGTGAGCTTATTGGTCAGCTGGGACTATCCAATTATTCCTGAATGCTGTTGGCAGAGTGTTGCGGTGTCGGATAGGAATGTTAGTTCACACAACGGCCCTTAATCAGGATGATTAATTTATTCATATAACAGAGATAACAGCTTGTAGTATATAGAAGATGTTCAGCAGCAGGAACTCACAGTATACATGTGAAGCAGTACAGCGGTAATACAGCATCTCAGTACACACAGGGTGCGGCTACGGGGTAGACAAGGTCACACACTGAGGAGAGCAGAAGCTGCTCATCAGTGCAGTTGTCTCTCCCAGGAAGAACTCTCTCAGACTGTGCACTAAGCACCTCCTCCTGCACTGAGCTGACACTAGGGGGTAAATTTAGTAAGCTCCCGATTTTGACCGAGATGCCGTTTTTTCAGCAAAGTGTCATCTCGGTAATTTACTAAACACTAATCACGGCAGAGATGAGGGCATTCGTAATTTTTTGCAAGTCCAAGTAAAAAATTACGAATGAATACACCATCGGTCAAAACGCGGCTGTTTAAGTATGAATCTCGGTCATTTACTAAGAAGTGCAAAGCAAAAAAAAAAAAAACACTGCTGTGAAAAATTACAACTCGTAAAAAAGTGCTAAAAAAAAACAGACCTTTTTTTTTTATTCGTGATTGGATAGGCATGCACGGATCCATGTGATCCGTGCATGTATATCAGTGGGAAGGGGTGGGAAAGTGCTTGTTTTTTCATAAAAAATTGCGTGGGGTCCCCCCTCCTAAGCATAACCAGCCTCGGGCTCTTTGAGCCAATCCTGGTTGCCGAAATATGGGGGAAAAAATGACAGGGGTTCCCCCATATTTAAGCAACCAGCATCGGGCTCTGCGCCTGGTCCTGGTTCCAAAAATACGGGGGACAAAAAGAGTAGGGGTCCCCCGTATTTTTAAAACCAGCACCGGGCTCCACTAGCTGGACAGATAATGCCACAGCCGGGGGTCACTTTTATATAGTGCCCTGCGGCCGTGGCATCAAAAATCCAACTAGTCACTCCTGGCCGGGGTACCCTGGGGGAGTGGGGACCCCTTCAATCAAGGGGTCCCCCCCCCCAGCCACCCAAGGGCCAGGGGAGAAGCCCGAGGCTGTCCCCCCCCCCATCCAATGGGCTGCGGATGGGGAGGCTGATAGCCTTTGTTGTAAAAGAAAAGATATTGTTTTTAGTAGCAGTACTACAAGGCCCAGCAAGCCTCCCCCGCATGCTGGTACTTGGAGAACCACAAGTACCAGCATGCGACGGAAAAACGGGCCCGCTGGTACCTGTAGTACTACTACTAAAAAAATACCCAAAAAAAGACAAGACACACACACCGTGAAAGTATAATTTTATTACATACATACACACATACATACATACTTACCTTAAGTTCCCACGCAGGTCGGTCCTCTTCTCCAGTAGAATCCAAGGGGTACCTGTTGAAGAAATTATACTCACGAGATCCAGGGGTCCAGGCTCCTCGGGAAATCCAGGGGTAATCCACGTACTTGAAAAAAAAAAAAAAACGGTGTCCCGACCACGAACTGAAAGGGGACCCATGTTTGCACATGGGTCACCTTTCCACGAATGCCAGAAACCCACTTTGACTTCTGTCTAAGTGGGTTTCTTCAGCCAATCAGGGAGCGCCACGTTGTAGCACTCTCCTGATCAGCTGTGTGCTCCTGTCCTCACTGACAGGCAGCACACGGCAGTGTTACAATGTAGCGCCTATGCGCTACATTGTAACCAATGATGGGAACTTTCTGCCCTGCGGTTGACCTAAAGTGACGTCACCACTGAGCAGAAAGTTCCCATCATTGGTTACAATGTAGCGCATAGGCGCTACATTGTAACACTGCCGTGTGCTGCCTGTCAGTGAGGACAGGAGCACACAGCTGATCAGGAGAGTGCTACAACGTGGCGCTCCCTGATTGGCTGAAGAAACCCACTTAGACAGAAGTCAAAGTGGGTTTCTGGCATTCGTGGAAAGGTGACCCATGTGCAAACATGGGTCCCCTTTCAGTTCGTGGTCGGGACACCGTTTTTTTTTTTTTTCAAGTACGTGGATTACCCCTGGATTTCCCGAGGAGCCTGGACCCCTGGATCTCGTGAGTATAATTTCTTCAACAGGTACCCCTTGGATTCTACTGGAGAAGAGGACCGACCTGCGTGGGAACTTAAGGTAAGTATGTATGTATGTGTGTATGTATGTAATAAAATTATACTTTCACGGTGTGTGTGTCTTGTCTTTTTTTGGGTATTTTTTTAGTAGTAGTACTACAGGTACCAGCGGGCCCGTTTTTCCGTCGCATGCTGGTACTTGTGGTTCTCCAAGTACCAGCATGCGGGGGAGGCTTGCTGGGCCTTGTAGTACTGCTACTAAAAACAATATCTTTTCTTTTACAACAAAGGCTATCAGCCTCCCCATCCGCAGCCCATTGGATGGGGGGGGACAGCCTCGGGCTTCACCCCTGGCCCTTGGGTGGCTGGGGGGGGGGACCCCTTGATTGAAGGGGTCCCCACTCCCCCAGGGTACCCCGGCCAGGAGTGACTAGTTGGATTTTTGATGCCACGGCCGCAGGGCACTATATAAAAGTGACCCCCGGCTGTGGCATTATCTGTCCAGCTAGTGGAGCCCGGTGCTGGTTTTAAAAATACGGGGGACCCCTACTCTTTTTGTCCCCCGTATTTTTGGAACCAGGACCAGGCGCAGAGCCCGATGCTGGTTGCTTAAATATGGGGGAACCCCTGTCATTTTTTTTCCCATATTTCGGCAACCAGGATCGGCTCAAAGAGCCCGAGGCTGGTTATGCTTAGGAGGGGGGACCCCACGCAATTTTTTTTTTTAATTTTACAGTGTTTAATTAAAAAAAAAAAAAAAATAGAACCCCAGCACGGATCACACAGATCCGGCCGAGATTAATTGTAAAAAAGTCGGCAGTGTTTTGCTAATCACTGCCGTAAAAAACACAAAAAAAACACGAATGACATCGACATCGGAAGAAAAGAAAAACCCGAATACGACAGCTTAGTAAATCCATCGTAACAAATTCAAAAAGTTGCAGTTTTACACTTTCGATGTCATTCGTGATTGAACTTTGACCTGAAACGGGAAAATACGAATCTTAGTAAATTTACCCCTAGGAGTGAAAATACTAGAGCAGGGAAGCTGCCTCTAGTGCTGGGAACGGAGATAGACCAGAGAGTGATCCACTGTCTAACAAATGCAGCCTGACGGCGGCACTTGTCAGGGGTCTTTTCGGGACCCACTGAGATCCACAAAAAGAATCCCCAATAAGTGCCCTGTTTTCGCGACCGCAGCCTTGAAAACACATAGGTCCATAAACTTATCATGGTTCCTATGTGTTTTCACCCTAAAACAGATTATTTTTCAGGCGGTAAAAACAGGATCTAATTGGATTGGCCAAAAAAAAAAAATTGTGGTAAACTCCCATTTTTACTGCCCATAAAATTACCATGGACAATTAAATCCAAAATTCTGAAACTCTATATATACCCCCTCCTGGTACCCATACCAGCAATTATCATAAACAATTGACTACTTCCCTCACATCATTTTTCTCCTTGTGGTATTGTTTACTGGTGTAATAAGCTTTGTTATGTCTTCAGCCCTATTCCCTGATTCTAAATATATTGCACTCTTAACCTCTTCAGTGGTATGCCTGGAAAATTTCCAGGGCCAGCTGCGCTGTGCAGACTGGCTACCCCGGGGCATGCCACTGCTCCCCCTCCATCCTCCTTGCACTCCACTCAGCCGGTGGACTTTTGAAAAATTACGTGATCGCATCATGACGACGCAATCGCATTCTGATGCCATGACGTGGTCATGTCGTGATGCCATGATTTGATCGTGTCATTCCGCAAAACTCCGCCAGCCGAGCGAAGTACAAAGGAGGATGGGGGGGGGGAGGATTTTAGTGCTGGCGGGCTAGTGCCTGCCAGCAAATGCTACCCTAGGGATGGCCATCGGTGGGTTATCCATCGATGGTCACGATTGATGGATAACCTTGATGGTGTAAAACCATCTGGAATGGATCCATCAATGGTTTTACCCATCGATGGTCATCCCTGCTTTACAGTACAAATGTGGATGAACCAGGGGGCGTTGCTTAGTGGGTGTCAGGGAGCGGAGCTAAGCTCTGTGCCCTGACACACTGGGGGGGAAAAAACTAAAAAAACAATTCGGTAGTATTATTTATTTATTTATTAACAGTTTCTTATATAGCGCAGCATATTCCGTTGCGCTTTACAATTAGAACAACAGTAATAGAACAAAACTTGGTAAAAACAGACACACATAGAGATAGGAAGGCCCTTGAACTATCGATGGGGAAACCATCTGAATCATCAATGGTCAATGGCCATCCCTAGCTACCCCTAGGAAACGAGCATTCCCTAAGGCAACAAGCATTCCCTGTGGATCCCAGAGCATAAAACCCCTGGCAAAAAGCATGGCACGGCAAGTGAAACCCCTGGCAATGTGCATGAAACCCCTGGCAATGCGCAGATAAAAAAAAACCTACCCTGTGAGGTGTGACCAAATTTCAAAAAGTCCCTACTGAAAGGGTTAATCCCTGTATTATATTTAATTTTATCCCACTTTTACTTGCATTATTATTGTTTTTGCTTTTATATTTTTTTATCCATATACCTGTTAATAGTACTATAAACCTTTGTTTATAAGGGGCCTAATTCAGACCTGAGCGCTGCTGTGCATTTTCTCACAGCAGCCGATCAGGTCTGAACTGCGCATGCACTGCGCCACAGTGCACTGGCGCATTCCAGACAGCCGATGGCCATCTCAGCCCTGCGATTGCCTCTGCCTGATTGACAGGCAGAGGCATTCGCTGGGTGGGAGGGGGCGATCCAGTGGCGTTTGTCCGCCATTTTAGGGGCGCGGTCCGAGCAACACAGGCGTGCCCGGACCATCCGGGGGGCAGGCTGCAGCCACTGTGACCCGGACAGCGACGGGTAGCTCCCTGCCAGCCACAGGAGTTGCGCTGGTAGGGAGCTATTCTTCAGGTACAAAAGCATCGCCGCCGTGCAATGCTTTTGTACCTGTGCGGGGAAAGGGGCAGAGCTAGACATGCGGAGTGGACTAGCCCTGTGCTGGGCGTCCCCCCCGCATGTCTGTGAAACTGATCGTAGATGTGCTAAATTTAGCACATCTGCGATCAGGTCTGAATTAGGCCCCAGTTGCAGACCTGGTTCACATGTCTGTTGGTGTTTCATGTTTGTTCCATTATTCCTGTGATCTTCTTGTCATTTACTGCATGACGCTGGGGCTCCACAGGTGGAGCCAGGTGCGGTGGGGGCGCGTCTCCGGAACTTCAGCGACCAGTGGGTTCGCTCACAGGTGGATCTCTGGGTTCTACAAGTGGTATCTCAGGGATACAAGCTGGAGTTCGAGGCGTCTCCCCCTCGCCGTTACCTCAAATCAGCCTTGCCAGCTGCTCCCAAGGAAAGGGAGGTAGTACTGGCGGCAATTCACAAGCTGTACCTTCAGCAGGTGATAATCAAAGTTCCCCTCCTTCAACAGGGACGGGGTTACTATTCCACAATGTTTGTGGTACCGAAACCAGACGGTTCGGTGAGACCCATTCTAAATTTGAAATCCTTGAACACTTATATAAGGAAGTTCAAGTTCAAAATGGAATCGCTCAGGGCGGTTATTGCAAGCCTGGAAGAGGGGGATTTTATGGTGTCACTGGACATCAAGGATGCTTACCTACATGTCCCCATTTACCCACCTCCCCAGGAGTACCTCAGGTTTGTGGTACAGGACTGTCATTACCAATTCCAGACGTTGCCGTTTGGTCTGTCCACGGCGCCGAGGGTATTTACCAAGGTAATGGCTGAAATGATGATACTCCTTCGAAAGAAGGGAGTTATAATTATCCCGTCCTTGGACGATCTCCTTATAAAGGCGAGGTCCAAGGAGCAGTTGTTAGTTGGAGTAGCACTATCTCGGGAAGTGCTACAACAGCACGGCTGGATTCTGAATATCCCAAAGTCGCAGCTGATTCCTACGACGCGTCTGCTGTTCTTGGGCATGATTCTGGACACAGAACAGAAGAAGGTGTTTCTCCCGGAGGTGAAGGCCCAGGAATTGTCATCTCTGGTCAGGGACCTCCTGAAACCAAAACAGGTGTCGGTGCATCACTGCACGTGAGTCCTGGGAAAGATGGTAGCTTCTTACGAAGCAATTCCCTTCGGCAGGTTCCATGCAAGGATCTTTCAGTGGGATCTGTTAGACAAGTGGTCCGGATCGCATCTTCAGATGCATCGGTTGATCACCCTGTCCTCGAGGGCCAGGGTGTCTCTGCTGTGGTGGCTGCAGAGTGCTCATCTTCTCGAGGGCCGCAGATTCGGCATTCAGGACTGGGTCTTGGTGACCACGGATGCAAGCCTCCGAGGTTGGGGGGCAGTCACTCAGGGAAGAAACTTCCAAGGACAGTGGTCGAGTCAGGAGACTTCCCTACACATAAATATTCTGGAACTAAGGGCCATTTACAATGCCCTGAGTCAAGCAGAACCCCTGCTTCAAAACCAACCGGTGCTGATTCAGTCAGACAACATCACGGCGGTCGCCAATGTAAACCGACAGGGCGGCACAAGAAGCAGGATGGTGATGGCAGAAGCCACAAGGATTCTTCGATGGGCGGAGAATCACGTGCTAGCACTGTCAGCGGTGTTCATTCCGGGAGTGGACAACTGGGAAGCAGACTTCCTCAGCAGGCACGACCTCCAACCGGGAGAGTGGGGACTTCATCCAGAAGTCTTCAGGCTGATTGTAAATCGTTGGGAAAGGCCACAGGTGGACATGATGGCGTCCCGCCTCAACAAAAAGCTAAAAAGATATTGCGCCAGGTCAAGGGACCCTCAGGAGATAGCTGTGGACGCTCTAGTGACACCGTGGGTGTACCAGCCGGTTTATGTGTTCCCTCCTCTTCCTCTCATACCAAAGGTACTGAGGATAATAAGAAAGAGAGGAGTAAGAACTATACTCATCGTTCCGGATTGGCCAAGAAGAACTTGGTACCCAGAGCTACAATAAATGATCTCAGAGGAAGGCCCCAACAGAGGAATTTCAGCTGGGTCGATTTCTGCACTTCCTACAGTCAGGAGTGACTATGGGCCTAAAATTGGGATCCATTAAAGTCCAGATTTCGGCCCTGTCTATTTTCTTTCAAAAAGAACTGGCTTCACTGCCTGAAGTTCAGACGTTTGTTAAGGGAGTGCTGCATATTCAGCCCCCTTTTGTGCCTCCAGTGGCACCTTGGGATCTCAACGTTGTGTTGGATTTCCTAAAATCACATTGGTTTGAGCCACTTCAGACCGTGGAGTTGAAGTATCTCACGTGGAAGGTAGTCATGCTGTTGGCCTTGGCCTCAGCTAGGCGTGTGTCAGAATTGGCGGCTTTGTCCTGTAAAAGCCCATATCTGATTATCCATATGGACAGGGCAGAATTGAGGACTCGTCCCCAATTTCTCCCAAAGGTGGTATCAGCGTTTTATTTGAACTAACCTATTGTGGTGCCTGCGGCTACTCGGGACTTGGAGGATTCCAAGTTGCTGGACGTAGTCCGGGCCCTGAAAATCTATGTTTCCAGGACGGCTAGAGTCAGGAAAACTGACTCGCTGTTTATCCTGCATGCACCCAACAAGCTGGGTGCTCCTGCTTCAAAGCAGACTATTGCTCGCTGGATCTGTAGCACGATTCAACTTGCACATTCTGCGGCTGGACTGCCGCATCCTAAATCAGTAAAAGCCCATTCCACGAGGAAGGTGGGCTCTTCTTGGACGGCTGCCCGAGGGGTCTCGGCTTTACAACTTTGCCGAGCTGCTACTTGGTCGGGATCAAACACTTTTGCAAAATTCTACAAGTTTGATACCCTGGCTGAGGAGGACCTTGAGTTTGCTCATTCGGTGCTGCAGAGTCATCCGCACTCTCCCGCCCGTTTGGGAGCTTTGGTATAATCCCCATGGTCCTTACAGAGTACCCAGCATCCACTAGGACGTCAGAGAAAATAAGAATTTACTCACCGGTAATTCTATTTCTCGTAGTCCGTAGTGGATGCTGGGAGCTCGTCCCAAGTGCGGACTTTCTGCAATACATGTATATAGTTATTGCTTAACTATAGGGTTATTGTTATGAGCCATCTGTTGAATTAGGCTCAGTTGTTGTTCATACTGTTATCTGGGTATAGTTATCACAAGTTGTACGGTGTGATTGGTGTGGCTGGTATGAGTCTTACCCTGGATTCCAAATCCTTTCCTAGTAATGTCAGCTCTTCCGGGCACAGTTTCCCTAACTGAGGTCTGGAGGAGGGGCAT
Source organism: Pseudophryne corroboree (assembly GCF_028390025.1). NCBI lineage: Eukaryota > Metazoa > Chordata > Amphibia > Anura > Myobatrachidae > Pseudophryne > Pseudophryne corroboree. Next base: position 334,211,779 of record NC_086450.1, on the reverse strand, counting down.
AGAGGGAGGAGCCAGTGCACACCAGATATAGTACCTAATCTTTCTTTTAAGAGTGCCCAGTCTCCTGCGGAGCCCGTCTATTCCCCATGGTCCTTACGGAGTACCCAGCATCCACTACGGACTACGAGAAATAGAATTACCGGTGAGTAAATTCTTATTATTGTGTGGATTAACATCACTATCAAACACCGCAACACTCTGCCAACCAGTTATGGGCCCAGCTCAGTGTGTTTGAGTGATAGCCCAGAACAGAGGTAAACAGAACAAAAGTACAACAGATTAATTTAAAGAAACATTTTATTAAAACGCTGAGATGATGCATAGCACAGGGCACAGCATGAACTTTGCAAAATTGAAAGGTTCAGAGAACTATACTACATGGAAGTTTGCCATGGAGATGCAGCTTAAGCTGGAGAAATTGTGGAAGGTCACCCAGGAGCAGGTTCTAACCCAGATGATGTAGACAGAGCCATCAGCATGATAGGCTTAGCTGTGGAGCAGCATGTTTATTCTATAATCAGTGGGAAAGTGCCAGCTAAGGACATCTGGACAGCCCTATAAAAGGCGTATGATGACAGATGACTCATGAGATGGATAAGTTTGAGATGCATGCTATATGGGACAAAATTGAGTGCCTACAAGGACATGAAAGATTACATTGATAAGATATTGTCAATAGCTCAGCAGTTGCCATCTGTGGGGGGCACAGGTGTATGAGGAGGAAGTGGCAATGGCAATGTTACAAAATCTGATGCCAGAATTTGATTTTTTGGTGGTTGCTTTGGAGTCTAATGATACCAAGCTAACAACAAAAATTTTAAGGGCCAAGCTACTGCAGTTCCAAGAACGTGTTCCTGTCGAGACCATAGCTGAGGGCTCTACCTTACTCCCAAAAGGGACAAAGTCCAAAAAGCTCATGCTCAAGTGTTTTGTATGTCACAAGTTGGGGCATAAGGCTTCAGATTGTAGGAAGAGAAATTCCAGTGGGCCTCAGAAACAGCGTGACAAACCAAACGAGTCAGCACTGAATGTAGCAGATAGTCACAAGAAGGATTGCTGGTACATGAACTCGAGGGACACTAGGAAAGGGTTCTTCACTGTTAGGGCAATAAGGATTTGGAATTCCTTGCCAGGGAAGGTGTTAATGGTGGACACTGTAAATGCATTTAAAAGGGGATTGGATGAATTTCTGATTGAAAAGGATATCCAAGGTTACAACATTTAAAATATTGAAGTTGTTAATCCGGGTGTAACATGATTTGTAGTTGTTAACATTCTTCAGCGGTTGACCGAAAGTAACCTCACCGCTGACCGCAAAGTTCCCACCATTGGCTACAATGGAGCGCATAGGCGCTACATTGTATCTGTGCCGTGTGCTGCCTGACAGACACTACAGGAGCACACAGCCAATCAGGAGAGTGCCACGACGTGGCGCTCCCTGATTGGCTAAAGGGACCCTCTTTGACACGAGTCAGGGGGGTCCTGGCAGTTGGGGAAAGGGGTCCCATGTGTAAACATGGGGCCCCTTTCAGTGCGTGGTCGGGTTTCCGTTTTATAGCCAAGTACGTGGATTATACAAAGGACTCATTCTACACTGGATTCTGTGAGTATAATATTTTTCACAGGTACCCCAAGGATTCTACAGGGACAAGAGGACCGAGCCTCGTGTGAACATAGGTAAGTATGTATGTTTGGAGGTGTGCATATATGTAATAAAATTATACTTTCACGGTGTGTGTCCTGTTTTTTTGGGGGTATTTTTTTAGTAGTAGTACTACTACAGGTACCAGCGGGCCCGGTTTTCCACCGCATGCTGGTACTTGTGGTTCTCCAAGTACCAGCTTGCAAGGGAGGCTTGCTGGGACTTGTAGTACTGCTACTAAAAACAATATTCACATTTTGTAAACAAGGCTATCAGCCCCCCATCCGCCGCCCTTGGATGGCGGGGACAGCCTCGGGCTTCACCCCTGGCCCTTGGGTGGCTGGAGGGGGGGACCCCTTGATTTAAGGGGTTCCCACTCCTCCAGGGTACCCCTGCCAGGGGTGACTAGTTGGGTATGTAATGCCAGGGCCGCAGGGACCACTATAAAAGTGTCCCCTGGCTGTGGCATTATGTACCTGGCTAGTGGAGCCCGGTGCTGGTTTTAAAAATACGGGGGACCCCTACGCTTTTTGTCCCCCGTATTTTTAGAACCAGGACCTGGCGCAGAGCCCGGTGCTGGTTGTTGAAATATGGGGGAACCCCTGTCATTTTTTTCCCCATACTTTGTCAACCAGGACCGGCTCAAAGAGCCCGAGGCTGGTTATGCTTAAGAGGGGGACCCCACGCAATTTTTTCTAACTTTTTTAAGACTTTAATGAACTTTTTAAGGTACACAATGAAGCCCTGCACGGATCTCACAGATCCGGCCGGGATTCCTTGTGTTTTGTCAGGCAGTGTTTTACTCATCACTCCCGTAAAACACTGCCTGATATTACGAATCACATCGACATCGGAAAAAACGAATGTGCAAAACTCGGCAGCTTAGTGAATGACCGTATCAGGATTCAAAAAGTTGCAGTAAAATGCACCCGATACCATTCGAGATCAAACAGCCTTCAAAACGGCAAAAACACGAATATTAGTAAATAAACCCCAAGGTGTTAACCGCATTCCTTAAAAAATATGGCATAAAGAATCAACTAACAATTGTCTACACAACGGAACAAAATGGCGTGAGTAAATGGGCAAACCGCACAATTGTTGAGAGAGCACGGATGATGTTAAGTGACGCGGGCCTGGAAAAAAGATAGTGGGCAGAAGCAGTATCTACTGCAGTATACCTATAAAATCATGCACCTACAGTAGCTGTAATAGGTAAAACCCCACTGGAGGCATGGTCCAATTAAAAGCCAAGTGTCAGTCATCGTGTCCTCGGGAGCAAAGCTTTTGCACATATACCTAAGGAGAAAAGGAGAAAGTTAAATCCAAAATCCATAGAATGTATTATGCTCAGATACTGTAAAGAAAGCAAAGGATACAGACTTTGGGATATTACAAATAAACGTCTTCTTAAATCCAGAGATCCATGAAATAGCGCCACTAACTGGGGCAGTGGAGCAAGAAGAAAAACAACATGTATCATTGGATGTACAGGCAGCAGAAAGCATGTCTGAAACTGAGAATGTCAATGTAGACAACCAATCAGGAAGCAGGAGTTCCATGAGGAGCAACAAAGGTGTTCCAGCCAAGAAATACAGTGACGTATATGCAAACATAGCTTACTGTGGACCCCAAAACATCCAGGAAGCAAAGTCAAGCAGTGATTGGACAGAATGGAAGTCAGCAATTGATACAGGGCTGTCAGCCCTGGATGATAACAACACATGGACTGTAGTTGATAGGCCAAGCAACCATAAAACAAGTGGGTCGTTTGCAAGAAGTTAAATGCAGACGGGACAATTGCTCATTTTCAAAACCCACCTTGTTGCCAAGGGATATACCCAAAGGTCCGGAATTGATTACGTAGATGATCTACTACTGGCAGGCCAAGAGAAACATATCACTGACGTAAAACTCCAGCTAAAGCAAAGGTTCAAGTTAATGGATGTAGGCCCTGCAAATCATTTGTTAGGCATGAGGACTGTACAAAATCTAAAAGAAGGGACTGTTACAATTGATTAACAAACATATATTGAGGCAATACTTTCCAAGTATGGAATGTCTGATGCAAAACCAGTAAGCACTGCCATTGACAAAGGTGTAAAAATGGTAAAGGCCATGTTACCAAGCAGCCAGGAAGAGATAGAGGAAATGAAAGGGATTCCTTATCAGAATGCCATTGGAAGCTTAATGTACGTAAGTATTGGGACTCGTCCTGACATCACACATGCAGTAAGTTGGGCAAGTCAGTTTGCAATCAATCTTGGGAGGCAACACTGGATTGCAGTTAAAAGAATTTTAATATACCTTAAAGGTTCATTAAGGTTGGGACTTACAAAGTCTAAAGATTCCATTTTAAAAGTTTTCTGTGATTCCGATTGGGACTCAGATAAGGACGACCGTCGTTGCTACACAGCGTATCTGTTTGTATTGGCAAGCGCAGCCATCAGCTGGGTGAGCAGGAAGCAACCCACAGTTGCCCTTTCTACTACAGTAGTGGAGTATATGGCACTTACAGAAACATCAAAGAAAGCACTATGGATAAAAGAGACTTTTGTGTGAATTAAGTCTCCTTTATCACAGTGAGACCATCAACATTGCATGTGATAAGGAGCAAAAGATTTGTCTTCTAGCACCAAGCATTATGGACAGTCTAAGCATATTGCCATTAGACATCACTTAATCCGTGAATTAGTGGAGAATAAGTCCATCAATGTGGAATATGTGGCAAGTAAGGACAATGTTGCCAACATGTTAACAAAGGGACTGTCATCACATCTGCTAAATGTGTTCTTGAAAGAATGTGGACTAGAATATATTTGATGTTGATTTGTTCTTACTGTTTTTTGCTTCATAACCATGTTTTCGGTTACAGTACTTTATTGAAAAGTTTTGATTAAATGTCATGTTCTTTTATACGTAACCGGAGACAGTCCTGAGCGAGGGGGGGTGTTGGAGTATAGTGCCCTCAGAACCTTGTCTCCTGTGTATACATTACACTGGGTGCACATCCTCTAGTGTTTACCCTCTAGTGCTGGAGCATCAGGGAGGCGGAGACTGATGACACAGTTCCTCCTGCAGTGGAGAGAGAGAGAGAGAGAGAGAGACAGTTCTTCCTGCAGTGGAGAGAGATGATGCAAAAAATGGAAGAGAGAGAAGGCTCTTGTGTGGGCACATTCTTAACAACTAGGTAGATGTCATGAAATCAAGAACATATAAAACATTTTTTTTTATTATTATTCAGTAAAATTATTTTTTATCCAACCAACCAGAAATTAATCAATTTTATCTTCACACCAAAATGTAAAAAAAAAAAAAAACATGTTCTGGTCTGTACATGTGTAGAATAAACTTCAAAGAGATGTAGATATTTTTTTGTACTGGTCGAAGTGAAACGAATGCAGTACTGTATGTGTCTACATCTCTTTCAAGTTTATTCTACACATGTACAGACCAGAATGTTTGTTTCTTTTTACATTTTGGGGGTCATTCCGAGTTGTTCGCTCGCAAGTGGATTTTAGCAGATTTGCTCATGCTAAGCCGCCGCCTACTGGGAGTGAATCTTGGCATCTTAAAATTGCGAACGATGTATTCGCAATATTGCGATTACACACCTCGTAGCAGTTTCTGAGTAGCTCCAGACTTACTCGGCATCTGCGATCATTTCACTGCTTGTCGTTCCTGGTTTGACGTCACAAACACACCCAGCGTTCGCCCAGACACTCCCCCGTTTCTCCGGCCACTCCTGCGTTTTTTCCGGAAACGGTAGCGTTTTTTCCCACACGCCCATAAAACGGCCTGTTTCTGCCCAGTAACACCCATTTCCTGTCAATCACATTACGATCGCCAGAACGATGAAAATGCCGTGAGTAAAATTCCTAAGTGCATAGCAAATTTACTTGGCGCAGTCGCAGTGCGGACATTGCGCATGCGCATTAAGCAGAAAATCGCTGCGATGCGAAGATTTTTACTGAGCGAACAACTCGGAATGACCCCCATTGTTGTAAAGATAAAATTGATTCATATCTGGTTGGTTGGATACAAAACCACTTTAATGAATAATAATAAAATTGTATTTTTGATCTGTTCTTGATTTCATGACATTTACCTAGTTGTTCAGAGTGTGCCCACACAAGAGCCTTCTCTCTCTTCTATTTTTTGTCTATATCCTCACCACTGGCTCAGGGCGCACCACCAAGTAAAGGATACCAAGGAATTTATTCCTGTCTGGGACTTTAGTAATCTTGGTTACACTATATTCTAAGATTATATCATAAGACTTGTGCGGAATCACAACCCCTCTCTCCCATACCGTGGAGAGGGGTGTAGTATGTTATGCCGGCGCTTGGGACCACGGCGCCCAGCATCCTGGCGCCGGGATCCCGACTACTGGCTTGCAGGCAGCGGGGTGAGCGCAAAAGAGCCCCATTGCGGGCTCGCTGCACTCGCCACGCTGCCGGCACAGTGGTGCTCCACGCTATTTATTCTCCCTCCTGGTGTGTCATGGGCGCAGGCGGCCAGACGGAGCAGCAGCGGTCGGGAAGCAGGAGCGGGGATGGTAAGTATTGTTTGTTTTTGTTTTTTGTGTTTGTAAGTGGCTACTAGGGGGTTCAGCAACAGGGGGCACAACTACTGGGGGCAAATCTACTGGGGGCATAGCTACAGGGGGCAAATCTACTGGGGGCACAGCTACTGGGGCAAATCTACTGGGGGCACAACTACTTGGGGCACAGCGACATGGGGCACAACTACTGGGGAAAATCTACGGGGGCAGGGCCGGATTGCCCATTAAAGTCACCGGGGAGTTCCCCGGGAGGCCAGCAGGATTGTGGGGCCGAATGCAGCATGTGACCCCGCCCCCAGATGCACGTGAGTGACATATGCTATAATCCCCAACAGGCATAGGCAGCCCGTCAGGAAATATCAGAGACAGACAGCAGCTTGGAGGAGCTCAGTGCTTTTGCAGCCGTGAGACAGAGCTCCTCCAGTCCCTAGCTGGCACCCAACCAGACAGAACAGCGTAGCAGAGAGTGACACATGGCCATGCACTGCACTGAGTGGCCGCTCTCTCTCCTTCCTGTCACTCCAGTCCAGGCCTGCTTGTCTCCTCCCCTCTCCACCCTCGATTCTCCTGCTCTGCTCTCTTCCCTCCCTCCCACTGCACCAAAAGCTCCACGACACTCCATCCCACAGGTTCTCTTCACACTGCTCCAAAGTCCACCCCTCCCCCCCATTCGCGGCACCCGCGACCCCCCCCCCCCCCACTCCTCCCCCCACAGGTGACCCTCTCCTGTAGCTCTCCCTTCAGAGGCCAAAACCACCCCTCCCCCCCATTTGCGGCACCCGCAACCCCTTCCTCCTCCATAGGCTACCCTCTCCAGTATCTCTTCCCTCAGAGCCCCATACCCACCACTCCCCCCATTCGCAGCATGCGTGACCCCCCTCCCCCCACAGGTTACCCTCTCCTGTGATATAAAAGGAAAATGGGAGCGCTGAGTGAGTCTAAAGAATAATTCCCTATTATTAGATTATATAATCCCCCCTTTTCTTTTTTTCTTTTTTCAATTAATTAATGGCTATAGAAGTATACTTTATAATGTTAAACTCACCTCTGCAATGTAGTAGTTTTTTCTATGAGTCATGCGAGCGATCACAGATGATTTGAATAAGCCTATTAGATATAATTTCAACTTGTTCTTAGATACTAATAAACAAAAAATAATTTCTCTTACGTCCTAGAGGATGCTGGGGACTCCAAAAGGACCATGGGGTATAGACGGGATCCGCAGGAGCTTGGGCACACTAAAAAGACTTAAGACTGGGTGTGAACTGGCTCCTCCCTCTATGCCCCTCCTCCAGACCTCAGTTAGACTTTGTGCCCAGGAGTGACTGGATGCACACTAGGGGAGCTCTACTGAGTTTCTCTAGAAAATACTTTTTGTTAGGTTTTTTATTTTCAGGGAGCACTGCTGGCTACAGACTCCCTTCAGCGTGGGAGTGAGGGGAGAGAAGCAGGACCTACTTCTGTGAGTTTCAAGGCTCTGCTTCTCGGCTACTGGACACCATTAGCTCCAGAGGGTTCGATCACTTGGTGCGCCTAGCTGCTTGTTCCCGGAGCCACGCCGTCACCCCCTCACAGAAGCCAGAAGACAGAAGTCGGGTGAGTATGAGAAGATCAGAAGACTTCAGTGACGGAAGGTAAAGCACATCGGTGACGCTGTGCTCCATGCTCCCACACACATCACCAACGGTATTCACTGGGTGCAGGGTGCTGGGGGGGGGCGCCCTGGGCAGCATGTTACTGAAGTTTCTCAGGGCGGCACAAAGATTGTGGGTGCCTCGGCACCGTGTAAAGACCCCCGCCGGCATTTTTAAACACTTTTGAATTTGGCGGGCCGAAGCGCGCCGGGAAGGGGGCGGAGCTTCATCCCGCAGCTCACCGGCGCCATTTTCCCTGCAACACGTGGCTGAGGGATAGAGACACTGCGGGGACCTCCACGCTTCTCCAAGTAACGGGGGGGCTTTTTCAGAGGGGGGCCGCAGTGTGGTGCTTAATAGTGAGATAAAGCAGTGCTGGGTACATATATCGTTTTTTGCGATATATGGGCGCTGAGGTGTGAACTGGCATACTCCCTCTGTGTCTTCTATCTGGGCTTTATTGTAGGCCTGTCACCTAGCAGGGACGTTCTGTGTGTTGTGGTGTGTCGGTACTACGTGTCGGCATGTCTGAGGCTGAAGCTTATTCACCGGAGGAGGTTATTGGGGGAGCGGATGCGGGGCTAGAGTTGGGACTGTCGACGCAGCCGACACCTGATTTGCTAGCATTGCTCAGTACGATAAACTCGAATGTAGCTTCCTTATCAAAGAGATTAGATAAGTCTGAGGCACAGACCCAGGTGTGGAAAAAGTCCATGGAAGAGGCTTTGTCTCAGGTTCAGACCCCGTCTGGGGCGCAAAAGCGGCCATTTACTCAGGTGGTAGATACTGATACCGACACGGACTCTGATACCGACGTCGATTTCACTGAGGCAGCATTACATCCACGTTTAGTTAAGAGTATTCAGTACATGATTGTGTCTATAAAAGATGTTTTACACATTTCTGATGAACCTGCGGTACAGGAAACTAGGATTTGCTTGTTCAAGGGAAAAAAACCTGAGGTGAAATTTCCCCCCTCTCATGAAATGAATACTCTTTGTGAAAAGGCTTAGGAGTCGCCGGATAAGAAATGGCAGATTCCCAAAAGAATTTACATGGCGTATCCTTTCCCCTCTGATGATAGGGAAAAATGGGAGGCATCTCCAACTGTTGACAAAGCTTTATCTCGTTTGTCTAAGAAAGTGGCGCTTCCGTCTCCTGACACGGCAGCTCTCAAAGATCCGGCGGATCGCAAGCTGGAGACGTCTCTGAAGTCCATCTTTGCTAATTCAGGTGCATTGCTGTGGCGTCGGTATGGGTGAGTAGTGCTATTGCTAAATGGGCTGAGAATTTAGCTAATGATATGGATACTCTGGATAAAGATAATGTCCTTCTAACTCTTGGTTATATTAAGGACGCTGCAGATTACATAAAGGATGCGGCGAGGGACGTCTGTCTCTTGGGTTCAAGAACCAATGCCATGTCGATATCAGCCAGGAGGGCCCTGTGGATCCATCAATGGAACGCTGATACCGACTCCAAGAGGGCTATGGAAGCGCTACCCTTCAAAGGTACTGTCTTATTTGGGGACGGCTTGGCTGACCTGGTCTCGACCGCGACTGCGGGTAAGTCCTCTTTTCTTCCTTATGTTCCCACACAACAGAAAAAGGCACCACATCAGCAGATGCAGTCCTTTCGTCACAATAAGTACAGGCGTGGAAAAGGCTCGTCCTTCCTCGCTTCAAAAGGTAGAGGAAGGGGAAGGAAACCTTCTGCAGGTTCAGGCGCCCAGGACCAAAAGTCCTCCCTTGCTGCTACCAAGTCCACTGCATGACGCTGGGGCTTCCCTGGGGGAGTCCGAACCGGTGGGGGGCCGTCTACGAAGTTTCAGTCAGGTCTGGATTCAATCAGGCCTGGATCCCTGGGTACTAGAGATCGTGTCTCAGTGATACAAACTGGAGTTTCAGGAGATGCCCCCTCACCTTTTCTTCATTTCGGCATTACCAGTAGGTCTTCCGGACAGGGAGGTGGTGCTAGCAGCGATTCAAAAACTGTGTCTACAGAGGGTCATTATTCCCGTTCCCTCGTCTCAGCGGGGGGAGGGGTTCTACTCGAGCCTCTTTGTTGTGCCGAAACCGGACGGTTCGGTCAGACCAATTCTAAATTTAAAATCCCTCAATCCATACTTGAAAGTTTTCAAGTTCAAGATGGAATCCCTTCGAGCTGTGATCTCCAGCCTAGAAGGGGGGGATTTTATGGCGTCAGTCGACATAAAAAATGCCTACTTACATGTCCCGATATATCCTCCGCATCAGGCCTTCCTCAGGTTTGCGATACAGGATTCTCATTACCAATTTCAGACGTTGCCGTTTGGGCTTTCCACGGCTCCGAGGATTTTCACCAAGGTCATGGCGGAAATGATGGTGCTTCTTCGCAAACAAGGGGTTTCAATTATCCCGTACTTGGACAATCTCCTGATAAAGGCGAGGTCCAAGGAACGATTACTGAAAAGTGTGGAGTTGTCTCTATCGGTCCTGCGCAACGCGGATGGGTCCTCAATTTGCCGAAATCCCAGTTGATTCCGACCACTCGGCTTACGTTTCTGGGCATGACTATGGACACGGAGTTACAGAAGGTATTCCTTCCAGAAGAAAAGGCTCTGGAATTGCAGACGATGGTCAGAGAACTTCTGAAGCCGTCGAGTGTGTCGATACATCATTGTACTCGGGTTCTGGGGAAGATGGTTGCGGCGTACGAAGCCATTCCATACGGCAGATTTCACGCCCGCGTGTTTCAGTGTGACTTGCTGAGCAAATGGTCCGGGTCTCATCTACACATTCACCGGAAGATAAGTTTATCTCCCAGAGCCAGAATTTCTCTCCTGTGATGGCTACAAGTGAATCACCTCCTGGGGGGACATTGATTCGGTATCCAGGAGTGGGTACTTCTGACAACAGATGCAAGTCTCCGGGGCTGGGGCGCAGTCACCCAAGGAAGAAATTTCCAGGGAAAATGGTCGCCCCAGGAAGCCTGTCTCCACATAAATGTTCCAGAGTTAAGAGCCATTTACAATGGCCTGCTCCAAGCAAGAAGTCTTCTTCAGGGTCGACCGGTCCTGGTACAGTCAGACAACATCACAGCGGTGGCCCATATAAACTGGCAAGGCGGAACAAGGAGCAGAGCGGCAATGGCGGAGGCCACAAAGATACTTCACTGGGCGGAACAACACGTCAGCGCACTGTCAGCAGTCTTCCTATCGGGGGTGGACAACTGGGAAGCGGATTTCCTCAGCAGACACGACCTTCATCCGGGAGAGTGGGCTCTGCACCAAGAGGTTTTTGCAGAAGTGACAGGACACTGAGGAATTCCGTTGATAGACATGATGGCGTCTCGGCTCAACAAGAAGCTCCCGAGGTATTGTTCCAGGACAAGGGACCCACAAGCCACGGCGGTGGACGCCCTGGTGTCTCCGTGGGTCTTCCAGTCGGTGTATGTGTTCCCTCCTCTTCCTCTCATTCCAAAGGTGCTGGGGATCATTCGTCGAGCAAGGGTTCAGGCGATTCTCGTCGTTCCAGACTGGCCAAGAAGGGCCTGGTACCCGAATCTTCAGGACTTGCTGGTGGAAGATCCTTGGCCGCTTCCTCTAAGGGAGGATCTGTTGTTACAGGGTCCATGCGTGTTTCCGGACTTACCGAGGCTGCGTTTGACGGCATGGAGGTTGAGCGCCAGATCTTAGCTCGTAAGGGTATTCCCAGGGAGGTCATTCCAACTCTCATTAAGGCTAGGAAAGAGGTTATGGCGAAACACTATCACCGTATCTGGAGGAAATACGTTTCCTGGTGTGAGGTTAAAAAGGCTCCTGCATCCTGTAGATGCAGGCCTGAAATTGGGTTCCATCAAAGTGCAAATTTCGGCTTTGTCTATTTTCTTCTGAAGGGTGTAATGCATACGCTCCACCATTTGTACCGCCTGTAGCGCCATGGGACCTTGATGTCGTCTTGCGGTTCCTCATGTCTTCCTGGTTTGAACCTTTGCGGAAGGTTGAATTAAAATTTCTCACTTGGAAGGTGGTTATGCTTTTGGCGCTGGCATCTGCCAGGCGAGTATCGGAATTGGCAGCTTTATCTCATAAGAGTCCGTACTTGATTTTTCATGCGGATAGGGCGGAATTGAGCACTCGTCAACAATTTCTACCAAAGGTGGTTTCGTCATTTCACATTAACCAACCTGTTGTGGTTCCGGTAGCTTCGGAAGAAGTGGCAATTCCAAAATCTCTGGATGTTGTAAGAGCGTTAAAAGTTTACGTTTCTAGGACGGCTGTTACTAGGAAAACTGAAGCATTGTTTGTTTTGTATGCGGCCAACAAGGTTGGTCATCCCGCGTCAAAACAGACTATTGCACGCTGGATTTTTGTACGATCCAACAGGCTCATTCTTCGGTGGGGTTACCGGTGCCGAAGATGGTTAAAGCCCATACTACCAGAAAGGTGGGCTCATCTTGGGCGGCTGCCCGAGGTGTTTCGGCACTACAGCTTTGCCGAGCGGCTACTTGGTCGGGTTTGAACACTTTTGCTAAATTCTATAAGTTCGATACCCTGGCCGATGAGGACTTGGCGTTTGCTCAGTCGGTGCTGCAGAGTCGTCCGCACTCTCCCGCCCGTTCTGGAGCTTTGGTATAATCCCCATGGTCCTTTTGGAGTCCCCAGCATCCTCTAGGACGTAAGAGAAAATAGGATTTTGGTACTCACCGTTAAATCCTTTTCTCCTAGTCCGTAGAGGATGCTGGGCACCCGTCCCAGTGCGGACTCTTACTTGCATTATGTATATTTTCTTACTGGTTAAGTTAGTTATACACGACTTGTGTATTGGTTTGTTACAGCTGGTTGCTGGAGTTTTATGCATACTGTTATCTGGTTTGGTGTTATTCCGGTGGTACGGTATGTTTATAGTGTGGGCTGGTAATTTGGTAGCCCTTAGTTAAGACAAAAATCTTTCCTTGTAGCGTCCGTCTCTGCTGGGCACAGTTCCTATAACTGAGGTCTGGAGGAGGGGCATAGAGGGAGGAGCCAGTTCACACCGAGTCTTAAGTCTTTTTAGTGTGCCCAAGCTCCTGCGGATCCCGTCTATACCCCATGGTCCTTTTGGAGTCCCCAGCATCCTCTACGGACTAGGAGAAAAGGATTTAACGGTGAGTACCAAAATCCTATTTTTTTATATATAAAAACATGTTTCTTTTGTATTAACAACAATATTATTATTATTAGTAGTATTTCTTTAATATGTATAAAGTTATTTATTTCTGATCCTTTCATATTTTTCTTTTTCTTTTTTATGCTTTAAACAAAACAGCTATTTGAGCCCATTGGAAACTTTTACCACTGTGGAATTAAGATTAAACTAATGATAAGTTTTAGAAAGCTATTAATAAGAATACATATACTGTCATAGTTTTTTATATATTTATAGTATGTTTAGTATTAATTGTTTTTGTATACGTACTGTGATGGCACAATATATTGGTTGAATTCATTCCAGCAGAGACCTGTGTTTAAGAATTAGCTAATTAGCACAGCAGATGATGATTCTCTAATCAATATGGTATATATACCCTGAAAAGTCTTCACTTGGTTATTAATTTCCCTTCTGATGAAACGGCCAGTGCTACAGGTCGAGAAATGCGTTAAGGCACCCCAGTGAAGGATCCAGTCTGACTGCGGTATCCACCTGATACCTTATAGCTGTGTGGATCGATTAGAGCCCAGCCGCAACACACGGACATTCTTCCAGCGGTGTGACATTCTGTACTTTGATCGCATCGAGCCGCTGCACACCCGGCTCAGTACAGCGCTCAAAACGAAGGAGCCCTCTTCCATCGGGTGATACACCTCAGGAGAAATAGGGTTTCCACATCAATTCCATCCACAATCAAGGTATCAGCACAGTGCCGGTGTCCGCAATTTCATCTGTGGGACACTGGCCCTCATTCCGAGTTGTTCGCTCGCAAGCTTCTTTTAGCAGCATTGCACACGCTAAGCCGCCGCCTACTGGGAGTGAATCTTAGCTTCTTAAATTTGCGAACGAAAGATTCTCAAAATTGCGATTACACACCTTAGCAGTTTCAGAGTAGCTCCAGACTTGGCATCTGCGATCAGTTCAGTGCTTGTCGTTCCTGGTTTGACGTCACAAACACCCAGCGTTCGCCAAGACACTCCTCTGTTTCTCCAGCCACTCCCGCGTTTTTCCCAGAAACGGTAGCGTTTTTTCACACACACCCATAAAACGGCCAGTTTCCGCCCAGAAACACCCACTTCCTGTCAATCACACTCCGATCGCCAGAACGAAGAAAAAGCCGTGAGTAAAATACCTAACTGTATAGCAAATTTACTTGGCGCAGTCGCAGTGCGAACATTGCGCATGCGCACTAAGCGGAAAATCGCTGCGATGCGAAGAAATTTACCGAGCGAACAACTCAGAATGACCCCCACTGTTTGCCCGGCCCAACAGAGCCGTTTTTAAAATTTCATGCAGCTTGCATATGCTTGAAGGAGAGGTGAGACTACATCTGCGATAGTGAACTATAATTAGAGGTACCTCTTATAAGTCTCCCATTTATAATATATGTTTATCCGTGGACGCACGGTTGAAAAATCATCAAGCACCATTGCACCTTTTCAGTAAATTATATTAAGACTTATTCCATCATGTCTTTTCAGGTGATATATTGCAGTCATATTTAATACGAGGGCATACATTGAGACTGGAGGGGGGGAGGTTCAGGGGAAATTTAAGGAAAAATTACTTCACAGAAAGGGTAGTGGATAAGTGGAATAGCCTCCCATCAGAGGTGGTAGAGGCTAAGACTGTAGGGCAATTTAAACATGCTTGAGACAGGCATATGAATATCCTTACAAAGAATTAAGGTTAGAAAAGGGTTGAGATTGCCTAAAGGATAAAATAAAAAAGGGGCAGACTAGATGGGCCAAGTGGTTCTTATCTGCCGTCAAATTCTATGTTTCTAATACCATATATTCATGTGATTTTTTACATTTATTTTTATTCATGTATTAATGGGTCATTGCATGTATGTGTATTTTCATTTTTATTTATGTGTTCAATGAAACACTATTTTATTTATTCTGATAATAAATCTACTCTTTAGACTCACTCAGCGCTCCCATTTTCTCTTTATATCGCAATTGCTTTATTGTTGGGGCTGCCCGCCCACAACTGGTGAGTAGCCGTCTGAGTCTATCAGGTGTATGTGTATTTCTTGTGTACCCTCTCCTGTATCTCCCTTCAGAGCCCCAAACCACCCCTCCCCCCATTCGCAACACCCACAACTCCCCCCACAGATTACCCTCTCCTGTATCTCTCCTCTCAGAGTTCCAAACGCACCCCACCCCCATTCGTGGCACCCCTCCCCCACAGGCTACCCTCTCCTGTGTCTCTTCCCTCAGAGCCCCCCATTCGCAGCTCCTCGCCCCCCACCCATCCCCCGCACCGGCTACCCTTTCCGGTATTTCTCCCTTCAGAGCCCCAGACCACCCCTCCCCCCCATTCGCGGCGCCCATGACCCTCCCCCTCCCCCACAGGCTGTCTTTTACTGTATCTCTCCCTTCAGAGCCCCTAACCACCCCTCCTCCCATTCGCGGCACTCACTAACTCCCCCCCACCCCCACAGGCTATCCTCTCCTGTATCTCTCCCCTCAGAGCCCCGAACTCACCCCTCCCCCCTATTCGCGGCACCCACAACCCCCCCCCCCCACCACCACCACCACAGACTACCCTCTCCTGTATCTCTCCCGTCAGAGCCCTAAATCCCCCTCCCCCCATTCACAGCAACCGTGACCTCCCCCCCCACACACACATGGCTGCCATTAAAGAGGGACTGCGGGGATGTGTGTCTCGGGCCCGAACAGAGATGGGGCTCCGAAGCAGACCGTGGACCATCAGTCAGCGGCATCATTTTAAAGTTGGAGCCGACCGTAAGTCAATTGCATCTCACAGACCCACAGCCAATCCGAGTGGCCGCCTTGATTAGTTGCCAGTCCGTGAGCTGTGATTGGCTCATGGTCGGTGCTGGTACGGGGAATCTGTTTTCTACCTGCAGTGTTGCAGTTTTGCTTGTCATTTTCAAGGCAGCCTATGCCTTTGCCTGTCTGCAACTCCAGCTGCCCGGTCCGATCAGTAACATCAGAGCCCACGGCTTTAGTACTGCTCAGTCTCCCAAGTGAGAACCTCATGCCTGACCTCTCTCAGGCACCGACCCGGTACTCTGGGAGGAGCAGAGTAAAGGGAGGGAGAGGAGCCCCGCACCTCGGCATCTAGCATGTTTCTATCAACCGTCGCCGCATTCTGACTTCAGTGTAAGTTGAAAGCAGTTCGGCGGGAGATCCTCATTCGGGATCAGTACGCGATACCGCTGGATGGAATCCTGGCGGTCGGAATACCGACACCGGGATCCCGACTGGCACAATCCCAACAGGGGGCGAGCGCAACGCAGCCCCTTTCGGGCTCGCTGCGCTCGCCGCGCTGCGGGCACGGTGCCTTGCTACGCTTGGCACACTAATTTATTCTCCCTCTATGGGTGTCGTGGACACCCAAAGAGGGAGAATGTGTCGGGATTGTGCCGGTCGTGATCCCGGTGTCGGTATTCCGACCGCTGGGATTCCATCCGGTGGGATCTTGACCTCATCCCCTCATTCCTCCTGGCTGCTTCTACAGCAGCACTGAGAGAACGCTGTATAGGAGGAACTCACTGCTGCTACATGCAACAGGCAGCAATGCTTACTTACACGTTCCATCATCTGTACAGCAGCAGCTCCACTACATGGAGATATGTTACATTTTTTGTAGAGGGGATACAAAGGAAATTGTCACTCTGGGCTCTGCTTGGCGCTGGTTGACATCGCAGTAGTGTGCGGTCACTGAATATGCTGTGTGGTAGGACAGTGTTTGGGTTCAGGTACAGAACATGGGACCCCCTAGATTAGCATAACTAAACTGCTTCAAAACCTCATTAAGCCTGTTCAGAAAATTAAAACGTGTACCCTCGCGGGCTCGCTCTGCTCGCCACAGGTTATTATTCCCCATAGATTTCCATGTGGATAGCAAAAATGCTAGCCCAGGCCAGGGCACCCATGTTCTGAAATTGAGCCCAGTGTTTGATATCACAACGTGATTTGCTCTTTCTCAAACATCCCTAGGGAATACTGGGATGGTACATCAGTACGGTGGGGTATGTTTTCCTACCTGGGCTGACAACAGGGCGCCCTGTCTATTTTGTCAGTCCCTGGCCCCATAATTTCTGATGGCAGCCCTGTATACACAGGTTACCCTCTTCTGTATTCTCTCCCCTCACAACCCCCTCCCCACTAGCTGCACCCGCGACCATAGGAGTGCGCATGGGGTGTGCATTATGTGCACAGGCACACCCTAATGCCTTCCATTTCAGGGTTGGATTAATGGGAGGTGACGGGTGCGGGGCAGGTGACAGTGATATGCATGGTGCTGCCCATTTACTTGGTGGGCAGCCATAGAGATAGAGACATCACCGATGGAACTTCAAAAGTGGCACCATCCGCCAGCTAATCAGAGCTCGTGGACCGGCAACCAATCAGGAGCAGCCACTCCTGATTGGCTGCTGCTCCGCAAGCTTGCCTCTAATTGGCTGAAGGCCGGCACCACATTTGAAGTGCCACCGGTGAAGTCTCTGTATACTGTTGACTAGGCAAGTTAACGCTGCAGTGTAGGCGCCACACATTCCTAGTACTTGTCGGGGAAGAAGACTGAACAGGAGACTGGGCTACAGGAGAGCCATGACCAACACAGCCGGACATCGCTGTCTGCTTGCGGCTTTCCGCACTCTGCAGCCCTAAGGGAGAAATCACATTGACCACACCATTTGGATCCTGGCACTGCTAATAGGTAAAGGTAGGGACAGCAGCAGCACCTTCTTTTCTGCACAGTGACAGCACGGCTCCTGTTACTTCTTCCAAAAGGAGCTATATACATTTAAACTGAGTGTCATTTATGTGTTATAGTGTGGTTACTGCTGATTGGCATAATATGTATAAGGGCTCTTTTATGTGGTGTAATGTGTATAAGGGCTCTTTTGTGTGGTGTAATGTGTATAAGGGCTCTGCTGTCTAGTGAAATGTGTATAAGGGCTCTGCTGTCTAGTGAAATGTGTATATGGGCTCTGCTGTGTTGCGTAACGTGTATAAGGGCTCTGCTGTCTGGTGTAAGGTGTATAAGGGCTCTGCTGTCTGGTGTAACGTGTACTAGGGCTCTGCTGTCTGGCGTAACGTGTACTAGGGCTCTGCTGTCTGGCGTAACGTGTATAAGGGCTCTGCTGTCTGGCGTAACGTGTATAAGGGCTCTGCTGTCTGGCGTAACGTGTATAAGGGCTCTGCTGTCTGGCGTAACGTGTATAAGGGCTCTGCTGTCTGGTGTCACGTGTACTAGGGCTCTGCTGTCTGGCGTAACATGTACTAGGGCTCTGCTGTCTGGCGTAACGTGTATAAGGGCTCTGTTGTCTTGCGTAACGTGTATAAGGGCTCTGTTGTCTAACGTTACGTGTATAAGGATTAAGGAGTACTGCTATGTGGTGTAATGTGAATAACGGACACTACTGTGCGATGTAATGTGCAGTGAATTTGTGCCGCTGCTCTGTCACTTAAAGCCCATACACACTAGAAGACTTGAAAGATGTGAAAGATGAACAATGTGGAAGAAGAGCAATTTCCCTTGAACTCCCTGACAAACGAGATTGATGTACACACTGAGCTTTTTTTACAAACGATTTGATCAACGAATGATCTGCTCTGCTGGGATTGAGGAAATTGAGCTGTATGCATGGACGACTAACAATCTGCTTCTAACGACCACAAGCGCGTGCATCGTTTGCTGTGTAAATAAACACACTAGAACGATTTGATCGTTCACAATCGTCATTATCGCTCATATCTATGGAAAATATCTTCTAGTGTGTATGGGCCTGTCCGACGCACATCTCCTATATCATAGGTTCTCAAACTCGGTCCTCAGGACCCCACACATTGCATGTTTTGCAGGTAACCCAGCAGGTGTACAGGTGTATTAATTACTCACTGACACATTTTAAAAGGTCCACAGGTGGAGCTAATTATTTCACTTGTGATTCTGTGAGGAGACCTGGAAAACATGCACTGTGTGGGCTCCGTAGGACCGAGTTTGAGAACCTGTGTCATATATATATATATATATATATATATAGATATATATAGATAGATAGCGGTGTGGGGATCGGCACTCAAAAGTAAGGGTACTGGAATACTTGCTGCGGTGCCCTCTGTAATCCACAGTGGGATCCAATATGGTGTATAGCAAAAGCAGCGGCACTCAGCAGTCAGACGTAGATGAAAAAATTGCGTTTATTTACATCCTACGGCGTTTCGGGGAACAAGCCCCGTCTTCAGGGACAGACATATATTGTCTGTCCCTGAAGACGGGGCTTGTTCCCCGAAACGCCGTAGGATGTAAATAAACGCAATTTTTTCATCTACGTCTGACTGCTGAGTGCCGCTGCTTTTGCTATACACTATATATATATATATATATATATATATATATACACAATATTTGCTGCCCTCGGGACCCTTCACGACGGCACGTATCACATCCCTCTAGTTATGGCCCTGTGTACTAATCCCGCCTACTTTGGTGTTCGTTCCGCCTATCATTGATTTGGTGCCGCCCACATGAGGCCACTTCATGACATTTTTCCAGGGCCACTTTTAGTTCCCAATCCGCCCCTGACTGGGGGCAGAGCTACTGGGGGCAGAGCTACTGGGGCACAACTACTTGGGGCAAATCTACTGGGAGCATAGCTACAGGGGGCAAATCTACTGGGGGCACAGCTACTGGGGCAAATCTACTGGGGCACAGCTACTGGGGGCACAACTACTTGGGGCATAGCTACAGGGGGAACAGCTACTGGGGGCAAATCTACTGGTGGCTCAGCTACAGTGGGCAAATCTACTGGGGGCACAGCTACTGGGGGCATAACTGTGTCCATGCCCCTCCCCTATGAAGCCACACCCCTATTTTTTTATGAGCACCTTCGGCGCACACTATCTGTTTTGAATGGAAACTTTTGCCCTGGGCGCCACAACTGCGCAGGCCCAGTTGTTGCCAGGCCGCCCCATACCCTGATTCACCTGTTCCTACATTTTAAAAAACAAAGTAAAAACATAAAACAAGCTTAAGGCATTATGACATCAAGAGGGCTTCCAGTATATGAGGAAAACTTTACAGAACTTTACAGAATGTCTACAGCAATCTGCTCCTCCCCTGCTGGATACAGTCCCAACTCCAACTAGTATGGAAATAATAAATGACATTTTTTTGAAATATTGCGACAGATGTATTAAACCTGAAGAAGTGATAAAACAGTGATAAGTGGAATGTGATGATAACCCACCAGCCAATCATTACGGGTTTGAAAAATGACAGTTAGAAGCTGATTGGTTGGTGCATTATCACCTTACACTTTTCACTGCTTTATCACTTCTCCGGGCTTAATACATCTGCCCTAATGTGACATGTCTTAATAGAAAACAATAGAAGATTCAAGTATTGGGAGAACGTGGAACAATGGGGGTCATTCCGAGTTGATCGCTCGCTAGCAACTTTTTGCAGCCATGCAAACGCATAGTCGCCGCCCACAGGGGAGTGTATTTTCGCTTTGCAAGTGTGCGAACGCGTGTGCAGGCGAGCGGGCCGAAAAAGTTTTTTGCAGTTTCTGAGTAGCTCTGGACTTACTCAGCCCTTGCGATCACTTCAGTCTTGTTGAACCCGGAATTGACGTCAGACACCCGCCCTGCAAATGCTTGGACACCCTTGCGTTTTTCCAAACACTCCCTGAAAACGGTCAGTTGACTTGACACCCACAAACGCCCTCTTCATGTCAATCTCCTTGTGAACGGCTGTGCGAATGGATTCTTCGTTAAATCCATTGCCCAGCTACGATCCGCTTTGTACTCGTACAATGCACCTGCGCATTGCGGTGCATACGCATGCGCAGTAGTAACCTGTTCACTGCACTGCGAAAAACAGCAGCAAACGATCAACTCGGAATGACCCCCATTAATTCTTAGTACCGTATATACTCGAGTATAAGTCGACCCGAATATAAGCCGAGGCACCTAATTTTACCACAGAAACCTGGGAAAACTTATTGACTCGAGTATAAGCCTAGGGTGGGAAATGCAGCTCTACCCGTACACAGACCTCATAGTGGCAGATATGCCCCACAGTGCCAGATATGCCCCACAGTGCCAGATGTGCCCCACAGTGCCAGATGTGCCAGATATGCCCCACAGTGCCAGATATGCCCCACAGTGCCAGATGTGCCCCACAGTGCCAGGTGTGCCAGATATGTCCCACAGTGCCAGGTGTGCCAGATATGCCCCACAGTGCCAGGTGTGCCAGATATGTCCCACAGTGCCAGG
Organism: Pseudophryne corroboree; assembly: GCF_028390025.1. Taxonomy (NCBI): domain Eukaryota; kingdom Metazoa; phylum Chordata; class Amphibia; order Anura; family Myobatrachidae; genus Pseudophryne; species Pseudophryne corroboree. The sequence continues at coordinate 334,190,507 of NC_086450.1, read as the reverse complement.
TGTGCCAGATATGCCCCACAGTGCCAGGTGTGCCAGATATGCCCCACAGTGCTAGATACTTACCCTCCGTCGCTCCCGCGCTGTCTTCTGAAGGAGGGACACGGAGAGCGCAGCGCGCGGCTCTCCTGTGTCCCTCCTGCATCTCCGGCGGCAGCGGCGTGTGTTAAAGGAAGTGCCGGTTCGTGCACTTCCTTTACCACTCAGACGCCGCTGCCGCTGGAGATGCAGGAGGGACACAGTAGAGCCGCGCGCTGCGCTCTCCGTGTCCCTCCTTCAGAAGACAGTGCGGGAGCGACGGAGGGTAAGTATCTAGCACTGTGGGGCATATCTGGCACACCTGGCACTGTGGGGCATATCTGGCACTAAAGCTGACTCGAGTATAAGCCGAGGTGGCTTTTTCAGCACAAAAAAAAAGTGCTGATAAAGTCGGCTTATACTCGAGTATATACGGTAATTCTTAGTAATAGTAAAATAAAACCCTAATATACATCTTGTACTAACTCTAACAAATGCCTGAGGAGCTTGTTTAGCACTTTAACTTTATTTGCTGTGAAGCTACAGTGTAATAATTAGCATGGAGCAGCTGCTTGAGCCGAGCGGCCACTTGTGACTTTCATGACCGTCCGTATCATTGCAGAGGATAGGTTGGTAGTGGTCCAGTAGCACTGCTAGCAGCATAATCTATGGAATCATAGGCTACTGCAGGTCCCACATATATTTGTTTGTTGCATAGTGCAGGTATAGTGCAATGTAATGTGGAATGCGGAGATAACGAGCTGTTTGATATAACAGTTCTGTTGGGTAAATGCATGACTGCCACTTTGTTAGTCCTACATAGTTCTTTATTTGTCAGTACCATAGCATGTAGTGGATTTAATTTTATAATATACATCATAGATATTAAGTAGCTCCTCTCACCCTTCCTAACTGTCCAAGCCATAAAACCGAGCACTAGGTTAAACAAAATATAAGATAGATAGATAGATAGATAGATAGATAGATAGATAGATAGATAGATAGATAGATAGATAGATAGATAGACTGGCGTAACTACATCCCCCGCAGCCATCACTGTTGCTTGGAGACTTGGGAGGCGCTGGCGCTATTTATGCAGATTCCCATGTGGAATAGATATCCACATGTAAAGCCGCATAAAATGTCCCTCCAATATGGCTGCCGCTTTAGAGGAGACAGATGCTAGAGATCATACTTAGTTACATAGGGGGTCATTCCGAGTTGATCGCTAGCTGAATTTGTTCGCAGCGCAGCAATCAGGCAAAAAATCGGCAGTTCTGCGCATGCGGCGCAATGCGCACGCGTGACCTATGGGCACAATGAACTATGTAGTTTTGCACAGGGTCTAGCGATGCATTTCAGTCGCACTGCTTGCCGCAGAGTGATTGACATGAAGTGGGCGTTTCTGGGTGGCAACTGACCGTTTTCAGGGAGTGTGTGGAAAAACGCAGGCGTGCCAGGAAAAATGCAGGCATGGCTGGGCAAACGCTGGGCAGTTTTGTGACGTCAAATCCGGAACTGAATAGTCTGAAGTGATCGCAAGCGCTGAGTAGGTTTTGAGCTACTCTGAAACTACACAAAAAACTTTTGTTGCCGCTCTGCGATATAACCATTCGCACTTCTGCTAAGCTAAAATACACTCCCAGTGGACGGCGGCATAGCGTTTGCACGGATGCTAAAACTAGCTAGCGAGCGAGCAACTCGGAATACCCCCATAGTTACATAGTTTGTGAGGTTGAAAAAAGACAATCTGTCCATCGAGTGAAATGTATTTATGTTCTACTATTCTGCATTATTTTCATAAGTAATTTTATCTGTTGATAAAGTCGGCCGTTGTGTTGTATTTCCTCATTTTATTATAACTATTGATAAAGCTAATTATTTATCTTATAACATTCACTATATATTGGTAAGAGACTCAGTACGCAATGGGCGTACGGGGTACCGTAATGGTACGCACTTAGCGTAGCAGACGCTAGGCCGTGGTCGAGACGCACGAGCGGCACATTCGCTCACGGCTTACGCTGGGTATCGAGCACGCTATAGGCGGCCCGAGCACCGTAATGCTACGCTACTAGCGTAGCGGACGCTGTGCCCACGAGAGGAATACGAGCGGCGCAGATGCTCACAGGATGACACACAGTAAACCTTGTATGCAACACACTGAAAGGCTAAGCTTATACTGTAAACCTTGGTCTTGTAATGTTAACATAATGTAACGCTGATTAACCTCTATTACATAAAAGCTGCTTGAGCGATTGAGACGCTCAGAAACCCTCTATACTAGCTAGTGAAACACAGACACCTTGCTGAGGTTCCAACACCTTTACTAACGAGATTTAGCTATGTAAAAAGGGGAAAACAGTTAACAGCTTATACACTACAGCTCTAACATAAAACACCTAAACAGAATAACTGAAAATATACAATATACAACAGCGTCTTAATCCTAAACAATAACAGTGAGAGAGAGAGAGTATGGCAAATACAAACAGAGAATAAGTTGGTCACAGAGAACTTACACACGTGGGGAATGATCGCTAGCGCAGTCCTGGAACCAGCTCTCTAGTTAGTCAATGATGAAAACCGTTGTGGAGAGTAGACTGAGCTGGCCCTGGCTGGCTGTCCTTATATACACTACATACAGTACACTACAAAGGGCCCTACAATCTCATTGTTCATTGGACACAGGAATCTGTCTTCACATTATAACAAAAGGTCATAGGTTGATTCCAACAGGTGGGCTGTGACTATTTCAAACTGCTCAGGTGGGAGGGAATCTAAGGTTTCCCGCCGCATGGATAATGAACTGCAAATACAGTAAATGTCCATAAACTTCTTATAAACATAACTATAAGCAGGAGCGATTAATCTCTTTTAAACCAACACCGAAATGTTACTAATAATATACTCTTCCGTTGCATACTAAACACCACTGCTCAAAACCTGTCTGACCCTTCGTATCATGTAAAGAGGGATCTCTCTGTCCATGAACCAGTTACACTAAACAAACTTACTGATATTATTAAGGGGACCATAACCTATAAAATACACTATTTAGATTAACTATGTAACGATCGAGTCGCCCGCCAGACGCACACAAACTCTACCGTAAATGCGCATATCACCCGCCTGAGCGCACGACCATGGAGGCGCCGTCACGCAACTGCGAATATGCGCACGCACGGGAGAGAACGTGCACGTGCAGCGGGCAAGCGCATGGGGTTAGTACAAGGCATCATAGGTCGCTATATTTTTCGACTTTGACAGTCCACCCTTTGGCAGTCACCAATAACTGCCACTTCCTAAACAGTTCAAACAGAAAAATATATGTCATCATGTAAATACTTTTTTATGATTGGGTAAAGGGAGGAGAGGAAAAGGTGGGAAAAGTATGACCTAGTGAGACAGTAAAAGCATGTGTGTATGAAATCCATGTTTGAGGGGTCATGTATCATCATGCCGTACGTGTTCTAAATCAAGCTTCGAGGTATTGCGAAGTATACATTTGAATCCTTCTTATCCCGTATTAGGGGTCTGTGGATGGGCTGTCAAACTCTACCGAGCTCTTTTCGGCTTTTGGTTGCAACAAATGGGGGAGCACATTTAGTTGATGATACATGAAGGGGGGGGGACATGTGAATGCTCCTATGTGAGAATCACCTGTCGACTATGTGAGATACTACCTGGAGGTTGTAGAGATAAAGATAAGAAACAATCGTTATAAATGCAGTCATAAACTATGTGAGTTTAAATAAACAGTCACCGATTGAGGTCTTGTCTGATGTCTTGTCTGATGTACATGTTGTCTGATGTCTCTCGGTGCTTTTACTGTAAATAGCGAGCAAAAGCTGTTCCAGTGTCCATAAAATTACAGTCTCTAAAGTATTGGGCTTTCGTAAAAAGTTAGTCACTAGGGATATTGGGGGTCTGTGACATAGTTCATCAATGGTCTGTATAAAAGAGGTTGTCAAATTCTTCTTCCAAGCGGATGTCTTTGTACCTTGGAGGAAAACAAAGGAGAAACGGGTGAAAGAAACGGACCGTGGAATCACATTTTCATCACAACATTGTCTCTATCGTTGGGTCATAAATCAAATTAGTTGTTGTTATTACAGTGTCCTCGCTCCTCAGACTCATCACTCTGGTACTACCTTTACACTTCGTTAAAGTCCGAACGCATCTAAATATCAGACCAACCAATATGACGACTCCCAGAATACACAAGAGAAATTCCCCTACATCCATTATAATACCTTGGGCCCATTCTCCTAAACCAGGGAACCAATTTCGTGGGTTCAACCATGACACCCAACTGGTCAGCTCATTACCCACAGCAGCGAGTGTGAGATTGTGTTTCCTTTCGAAACTCCCACTTCAATTGCAAAATGTCATCCATCTTTTGGTCTATGACCTCGGCCGGGTCCTCAGTGCTGTTTGTAATATACGTGCAGCACTTTACTCCATACTGAGTTGCTAGGGTAACACAATACCCGCCTGTCACTGCTGTGAGGTAATTGAGAATCATCCTATGCTGAACCAGCTCTGTTTTGTAGGCTTGTAACTCTCTCCCAGTGTACCTGAACGTGTCGTCATACATTTCGGTGATATTGTCTAACAAGTTTGCTAGCGCAGATATATATCTATAATTTATCACTCCTCTGGCGGTACGAGTGATATCTAACGCGAGTAGGAATTGAATCCCGGTGGATTCATGGATCAGATCAGAGGCCGGATGCTCTGTCCTCTCTATCAGGTGCCGTTTAACGACGTGCTCGTAATGAGTGTGAGTATAAGGAGCTTGGGCACCGCGGTGAATGTCTTTCATTTTGACATGGGATACAGTCATTACTTCAGGCAGTACTTTTCCAATGTAACACAATCCCTCTGAGTTTGGGGCAAGCCACTTATACGCCTTCCTCCCGCATATGAAATATGCATCATCGGGGAGAACATATGGGACGGAGTATGACATAACCATGTTACAAACTTTCCATGTGAAATCTCCTAACCCTAACTCTCCCATCTGTCTAATACACGTATCCGATTGTACGATATGTGCACAGTATCCTGGTGATACTTCTCCAACTCGCATGGTCATACTTCCTAGAGTGTACCTATACCGGAAATATCTTCCACTGTTGGCTATCTGGCGTATAAGCTCTGTGTCTATGGGCATTCTATCGGCTCTATATGAAAATGTCATGGTTTGATTACTCCATGACACTTCCCAATTTCCCGGCTTTCGGGGATTGGAAATGTTAAAGCATACTAAGGACTTATCCACATGATATTGGTGGAGCTTCAAACTAGGAGGACTAGAGATATTAAATCTCTTGTCCACCGGCCTCCCACCACTTAACTCAAGTACCTCTCCTACAGTTAAAGGGAATGGTACTAGTCCTGATTTGCTATGACCTTGAGGTACTTGAGAGCATACCCAACAGTCTGTCTGGTTTAACACTTTACCCACTAAGGAGTGATAGTCACTCAATGGATGCCGGTCCATGTGGACATTAAACCTGGACTGACATTTCTTGATGCACCCATCCTCAACTATATTGTCACAATGCCTACAGATGCAGTTCTCCTCAGCTAACAATCCTTCACAATTCCTTCTATTGTCAATGCTACCAGATCGTTTTCTGATACTCGCCTTTACTCAGTGATTATGTTGCTCTTGGAAAACTACGCCTCCATCCTGGTCATCAGAACCCATTCCAGATCCTTTCTCGACCTCCATGGTACTCTCACCGAAACAGACTGCTCTGGTCAACATCATGGTCAACAGGAAAATCCGGATCACAGTCTCTTGGGACAAGTCCATCTTATAGGAGGAAAAGGAGAAAAAGAAGAAGGGGGGAGGAGAATAGGAGGGAGATGGGAACTGGAGAAAATAACAAAAGGGAAAAAGAAATCTGGCTCGACAAACGCCTCCGGTCTTATTATTCTCAGCGCTCAGGTGTCGTCTCAACCTTCCCGGAACAGACACTCTAGTGATACAACCTCTACCGTCTGTTCTTTATCACGGGACCTCTCTGGGTCAGCAACCTTTTTACAATGAGACGAATGGACCCAAGTCTCTCTCTCGGCAACCTTCAATGCTGTCGTGCTGGTCAATAAGACTTGATATGGTCCTTCCCATCTGTCAATAAGGCAACCTGAGCGTAGAAAATTCCGTATCATTACATAATCCCCAGGTTCAATGTCATGTCAATTACTGTCTGGCAAATCAGGAACCACCAACTTTAGATTATCATTCTGATTCCTCAATTGCTTACTCATCTTAACCAAATACTTTACAGTTACTTCATTGTTACATTTCAAATCATCCTGGGGGTTAATCATAACATGGGGTTGTCGACCAAACAGAATTTCAAAAGGAGACAGATTAAGAGGGGACCTGGGAGTGGTTCTGATGTTGTATAATACGATTGGCAAAGCTTCGGGCCACAACAATCTTGTTTCAGCCATTACCTTGCTTAATTTGTTTTTAATAGTGCTGTTTACTCTTTCCACTTTCGCACTCGCCTGGGGGCGGTACGGAGTGTGCAGCTTACTATTAATTCCCATCAACTTACACATTGCTTGAAAAACTTCACCTGTAAAATGGGTACCCCTATCACTCTCAATGATTCTAGGGATACCGTACCTACACAAAAATTCCTGCACAATTTTCTTTGCAGTAAACACAGCGGTATTTGTGGCCGCGGGAAATGCTTCAACCCAATTTGAGAACACGTCAATACAAACCAATACATACTTTAAATTTCTACAAGGTGGCAATTGTATGAAATCAATTTGTATTACCTGGAAAGGACCATCTGTAGGAGGGATATGGGATGGCTCTGTTGGTATTGCCTTTCCGATATTCTTCCTCAAGCAGGTGAGACATGTCATCGCTCTTTTACCCGCATGGGAAGAAAATCCTGGGGCGCACCAATAAACTCTTACCAACTTACACATTCCTTCTTTGCCTAGATGAGTCAGCCCATGTGCCGCTTCCGCTAGACTTGGAAGGTATGCTCTGGGTGCCACTGGCTTACCCTGTCCATCTGTCCAGAGTCCTGAGGACTCCTGGCCATATCCTTTTGACCTCCAAACTGCCTTTTCTTGTGGTGAACACAAATTTAGCATTTCATATAATTTCTGTGTGTTTACAGTATTAAATACCATCAGTTGTGTGCTGTCTGTCTGTATGGGGGTACTGGCTGCTGATTTAGCAGCTTCGTCTGCTCGGCTGTTACCAAGTGATATCGGGTCTTGGCTATACGTGTGAGCTTTACACTTGATAACAGCCACTCTGTCGGGTTCCTGTATCGCTGTTAGGAGTCTTTTGATGTGGGCTGCATGTGCTACGGGTGTGCCAGCTGCCGTCATGAAATTTCTGAGGCGCCATAGGGCCCCGAAATCATGGACTACTCCGAAGGCGTACCTAGAATCTGTGTAGATATTGGCTGACTTGCCTTTAGCCAATTCGCATGCTCTGGTTAGGGCAACCAGTTCAGAAACTTGTGCTGAGTGTGGTGGGCCTAGGGGTTCCGCTTCTATGGTACCTTGGTCATCTACGACTGCGTATCCAGTACACAAGTCTCCCGAGTCCGTCTGTCTGTGACAACTGCCGTCAGTGTAGAAAGTGAAATCTACATCTTCCAGTGGGTTGTCACTGATGTCAGGCCTTGCCGTGAAATTTTGGGTCAAATATTCCATACAATCATGTGTGTCATCTCCTGTACTAAATCCTTCTTCACCATCACTCTCATCCTCCACCCTTTGTGCCTGTCCAGGCACACCTGGGAGATATGTTGCAGGATTTAATGTGCTGCATCTCCTTATGGTGATGTTTACTGGGGCCATTAATGCCAATTCCCATCTTGTAAACCGCGCTGATGAGACGTGTCTGGTTTGGGCAGAATTGAGTAAGGCTGACACTGCATGTGGTGTATGAATTGTGAGGTTGTGTCCTAGCACTACATCTTCGCTTTTACTTACTAGCAATGCTATTGCTGCAACACTTCGCAAGCATGTGGGGAGGGATCGCGCTACCGTGTCTAGCTGAGCGCTATAGTAGGCTACCGGCCTGCTGGCATCACCATGCTTCTGGGTTAAGACACCTGCCGCGCACCCAGCACTCTCTGTTCCGTACAGCTCAAAGGGTTTTCCATAATCTGGCATACCTAATGCTGGTGCCTGCGTTAGGCACTGTTTAAGTCTCTCAAATGCCATCTCAGACTCGTCTGTGTGCGAAATACGATCAGGTTTGTTTGATGAGACCATCTCCTGCAAAGGCAGGGCCAGTATAGAAAACCCTGGGATCCAGTTACGGCAATACCCACACATTCCTAAAAACGTTCTAATCTGTTGCTGGGTTTGTGGCAGAGTCATATCACGAATTGCTTGAATTCTATCAGCGGTGAGGTGTCTCAGTCCTTGTGTCAGACAGTGTCCCAAATACTTCACCCTGGTCTGGCATAATTGTAACTTATCTTTGGAAACCTTGTGTCCGTTGTCTGAAAGATGAAACAGGAGTTGTTTCGTATCTCTCAGGGACGATTCAAGTGAATCTGAACACAGCAGTAGGTCATCTACGTACTGTATTAATATTGATCCACTCTCAGGTTGAAAAGACTGTAAACAATCATGCAAGGCCTGTGAGAAAATACTTGGACTGTCAATGAAACCTTGTGGTAAGCGAGTCCAGGTGTACTGAACTCCTCTGTATGTAAATGCGAATAAGTATTGACTGTCAGGGTGCAAAGGTACCGAGAAGAAGGCGGAGCAGAGGTCAATCACAGTGAAAAATTTGGCAGTGGGAGGGATTTGCATAAGGATGACAGCTGGATTTGGCACTACAGGGAATTGACTCTCAACTATTTTGTTGATCCCTCTTAGATCCTGCACTAATCTGTAACCCCTCCCCCCACTCTTTTTAACAGGGAAGATGGGACTATTGGCAGTGCTGGACGTCCTTACCAGAATGCCCTGTTGTAGCAAGCGCTCTATTACAGGGTAAACTCCTAACTCCGCCTCTGGCTTCAGAGGATATTGTGGGATTTTTGGAGCTATCCTACCATCTTTTACTTGTACAACTACTGGGGCTACGTTTGCCATTAATCCAGTGTCTTGTCCATCCTTGGTCCAAAGTGATTCCGGTATCTGGGAAATCATTTCCTCTAATTTGGACGGACACCTATTTACAATAACAGTGTGTGACATTAATCTTGTTGGGGAGTCTAGCATATCCTGCACTTCCTGAGCGTGGTTTTCGGGTATGTCCAAGAACACACCTTCAGGAGTACAATATATGACACATCCCATTTTGCACAGTAACTCTCTCCCTAGGAGATTAGTCGGAGCCGATGCAGCCAGCAGAAAAGAATGCTTGGTATGCAAAGGCCCTATCGTAATCTCTGCAGGTTTGCTTAAAGGATAGTGCTGTACTACTCCTGTCACTCCCATGGCTGGAATTGTTTTACCAGTGGTTCTCATGCCCACGGTTGAATTTATCACTGACTTGGCCGCCCCCGTATCTACAAGGAAATTTAGAGATTTAACAGCTACATCAATTGTGACCTCGGGTTCACTTCCAAGGCTCGCAATTAATTTCACTCGCTGCATACTACAGGTGTGGTCCCACCCCTATTGTATGTGGTGACCTCCCTGCATTGCACTGGCAGCTATTACCTGTGAAGGGGGTAAATGGGAACTATCAGAGACTTGCCAGTCTCTTCTTGGGGGATACCTTTTTGTTTCCCCTGTGTGTGGCTCATAACTCCGTCTCTGTGGTCCTTGATCCCAATTCCGTGTGTCATGTCGTTGTCTAGGGGGTTGATATGATTTTTGTGCATTTTTCAATCTACAGTCTCGTGCAAAATGTCCCTCTTTATGACAGTAATAACAAGTTACCACATTTGACTTACCCACAGGGGTCTGAGATTTATGCTGAGTTGGCCTTGTGGCAAGGGCCTGTATACTTACGGCCATCAGCTTATCACTCTGCGACTCCCTGTGTCTGGTGATATTCCGATCATGCCCCATATTATTATTATTATTATTATCCTTTATTTATATGGCGCCACAAGGGTTCCGCAGCGCCCGATTACAGAGTACAAATGCACATAAAAAAATAGGAAAACAGTGACTTACAGTTGAATACAATATAGGCCTCTCCCAAAGTAGCCACCGACATACCTCTCCAATCTGGTCTAGTGGTCTGTATTCTAGTCCTTAAAGTTTCTTTTAAACCATCCATTAACACAGAAACTGCTACTTCCCTATGATGTACATTTGTTTTTGAGCGGATTCGGTTTTACTCGGTTTTACTCGGTTCTCAAAACAGAATCTTATTGGCTATCCAAAACACGTGACATCAGTGAGTCAATAAGATTCGGTTTTGAGAACCGAGTAAAACCGAGTAAAACCGAATCCGCTCATCACTAGTTTTGATGTCTTCTATACCAGTGTACTTAGCCATTTCCTGTAGTGCCCGATGGATATACTCCGAAGCAGTTTCCCCTTCTTTTTGTTTTATGGAAAAAAATTTGCTCCACTTTACAACAGCAGGGAAATATACTCCTAGCTGCAAATTAATTCTTTTCACATTATCTTGATTGTACTCCTCAGTAAGGGGTACCTCTTCATCTAGTCTACAGTCAGCTATAAATTTCGCTGAGTCGACATTGGAGGGTAAACATGCCCTCAGCAATGTCCGCCAATCTTTGTTATTGGGCTCCACAGTATTTCCTAGCTCTCTAATGTACTTCTGGCTTGCAACTAGATCTTTCCTAGGATCAGGGAATTCAGACACCATTGATCTTAATTCCGTTCAGGAAAAGGGGCAGTGCATGGCGATGTTTCTGACAGGAGTGACTCCTGAAGTGTCAGTTTTCCCATTTGGGACTGCAATTACCCTAACGGGATTAAGTTCAATAACATCATTCTGAGTAGATTCTACAACATGTGGTGTAATGGTTTCTGCATAGTGTACAGTGCCGTACTTACCAGTTGATATGACCTCACCTGTCCCTCCACTAGGGGCCTTTGATACTCCTCTTACTGGTTGGGACGTGCCCACTGTTGTTTCTGCTATGGTGGCTGCTAGAGAGAGTGTCGATATTGTTGTGGGCTCATCCTCTTGGTCACAATCCTGGGGAAAGTTTAAAACAGGGTACAGCTTGCACGGGTTAGTATTAGCATCAACAATCTTAGTTACATTATTCTTAACATCTATACAGTTACTAAGTGCATGTTTATCATACACCAGTGTGCCATTCTCTGTGACCACTTTCTCTCCTGTTATGTATGGTGGTGGTGGTGCGGTGGTTATCAGTTTCCTGATAGGGTTAGATCCAGCCGCTTGAGCCAATCCTCTTTGTATTTCACCCTCCTGTTGCCAGAATTGTAAATAATCATAATGTTTGATCCGTCTCTTTGCAGATTTAATGAGACATATCCTTCTCCTTAGATTTTGTAACACCTCGGGGCTAAAACTGCCTACCCGTGGGAACTTTTCCCCGTCATGCACAGTCATTCTTTCCCATTCATTGCACAAAACCTCTGTGTGTTAACCGTATTTCTCACACATGATATACCTTGCCGACCCTATTGGCCGGTTTACTAAATCAACCTGAACCAGGGTTGATCGTCCCTTACCTGAACAACTGGCCCCCATCTTTGCAGGTGTTGCTTTCACTACCTCTGACCTTCAAATCAGGGTCTTCAGCGAACCCTTACAAAAACCAAGTTGCCCGGGGTAAGCCGACGGTGAAAGTTCGACCGAGTGCTTCCACCCACTCTTCGCCCACGTTGGCCAGTACTTCAATCACTGACTCAGAGCTGCTGTACCCAACTTAGGGCCCCTATGAACCTTTATTTACTGGGGCGTTGTGGGAGTAGGTTACCCGTCCTCAGCAAGTATCGGTTGTTAGAGAATTCCTGAGTGACCAGCGAACCTCCCTTAAAATAAAAAAAATTTACACAAATCACGTTAGAATGTACAAATAGCGTTTATGACCCCTCTAGCGTACGCAAATGGTACTGGGTCAAGTTACAAACTAATGCACACAATTACATGCGGTACAATCGTACTGCACATAAGCAACTAATCTTATGTGCGGAACGACCAACGGAATCGAAAATTGTGGCTGCGAATTCCTTCAGCCAGAGCTTAATGGCCTATATGGGTACCGCACCAACCCTCCTGGGGTTGAGCTACTTGACTTTATCTTATAGCGGACTTCCTAGTCTGCTGCACCTAGACCTCCTGGTCTGTCTCTGGACCTCCTGGTCTGTGACCTCCTGGTCTGCTATACTCTAATGCTCTTATTTCAATATTTAACAAGGGATGCCTCCCAAGCCACCGCGCTGTCACTTTCACGAATGTTCCTCACGAGAACTCGATTTCCTGTGGTTCCACCCAAAAATGAGAAACTTATATATATATGCACACACTCTTTCACCTCATATACTCTTTACTTTCGTTTCTGTACAGAAATCCCTTTCATTCAGTATCGCAGTCTAGTCCCAAAGGAGTTACAACTAGAGAAGGATTTATTACGCTAAAATTTAGGATACTGAGATTGACTTGCGTTATTATCGCGTTGCTTCCGTATCGCCTACTAAAACAATACTATTGTGTGATTTGTATTACGTGGGCGTACCCATACGCTCCGTTGCGTAATATACGCTACGTGTGTAAGCCCTTGCGTCGTGTACGCTTGTCCCGCCCTTTGTTAGGGACACGTGTACACAGGCCAGACACGTCCACAGTAACACAAGTAACACGTTTCTATCAATGCAAATGATATTTAACTGTAATCATTTACTGAACACCACACAGATTTCCCTTGTATCTTAGGCAAAGCCGTGTGCGTGTTTTACAAATTACTTCCTTACGTATTAATTTTACTTTTAACTACCAATAGCAACAAATCTTTCTCAGCACGTTATCAATGATAAATGGCAAACAGGAAGGCGAGATGTGAAATTACACAAATGAAAAAAATACAGGAGTGTGCTTGTGTTGCGTATGCAATGTGTACCAAACAGAAATAAAACAGTTTTAAAAGACAATAGCGTACTGTTCTTACCTTCCGGTTTTGGATTCCACCAGCACTCCTACAACGTAGCGATGCAGACGCTTATCTAGTCAGCACTACCGTATCCCTCACCAGCAACACGGATACGAAGGGATACTACCTTCCCGCCCTTTGCTGACAGATAAAGTCTGCTTGTGTTCGCTAGAGCGGATATGTGGAGGACGGACGAGCCGCCAATTGATAAAGCTATTTATCTTATAACATTCACTATATATTGGTAAGAGACTCAGTATGCAATGGGCGTACGGGGTACCGTAATGGTACGCACTTAGCGTAGCAAACGCTAGGCCGTGGTCGAGACGCACGAGCGGCACGTTCGCTCACGGCTTACGCTGGGTATCGAGCACGCTATAGGCGGCCCGAGCACCGTAATGCTACGCTACTAGCGTAGCGGACGCTGTGCCCACGGGAGGAACACGAGCGGCGCAGATGCTCACAGGATGACACACAGTAAACCTTGTATGCAACACACTGAAAGGCTAAGCTTATACTGTAAACCTTGGTCTTGTAATGTTAACACAATGTAACGCTGATTAACCTCTATTACATAAAAGCTGCTTGAGCGATTGAGACGCTCAGAAACCCTCTATACTAGCTAGTGAAACACAGACACCATGCTGAGGTTCCAACACCTTTACTAACGAGATTTAGCTATGTAAAAAGGGGAAAACAGTTAACAGCTTATACACTACAGCTCTAACATAAAACACCCAAACAGAATAACTGAAAATATACAATATACAACAGCGTCTTAATCCTAAACAATAACAGTGAGAGAGAGAGAGAGTATGGCAAATACAAACAGAGAATAAGTTGGTCACAGAGAACTTACACACGTGGGGAATGATCGCTAGCGCAGTCCTGGAACCAGCTCTCTAGTTAGTCAATGATGAAAACCGTTGTGGAGAGTAGACTGAGCTGGCCCTGGCTGGCTGTCCTTATATACACTACATACAGTACACTACAAAGGGCCCTACAATCTCATTGTTCATTGGACACAGGAATCTGTCTTCACATTATAACAAAAGGTCATAGGTTGATTCGAACAGGTGGGCTGTGACTATTTCAAACTGCTCAGGTGGGAGGGAATCTAAGGTTTCCCGCCGCATGGATAATGAACTGCAAATACAGTAAATGTCCATAAACTTCTTATAAACATAACTATAAGCAGGAGCGATTAATCTCTTTTAAACCAACACCGAAATGTTACTAATAATATACTCTTCCGTTGCATACTAAACACCACTGCTCAAAACCTGTCTGACCCTTCGTATCATGTAAAGAAGGATCTCTCTGTCCATGAACCAGTTACACTAAACAAACTTACTGATATTATTAAGGGGACCATAACCTATAAAATACACTGTTCAGATTAACTATGTAACGATCGAGTCGCCCGCCAGACGCACACAAACTCTACCTTAAATGCGCATATCACGCGCCTGAGCGCACGACCGTGGAGGCGCCGTCACGCAACTGCGAATATGCGCACGCACGGGAGAGAACGTGCAGCGGGCAAGCGCATGGGGTTAGTACAAGGCATCATAGGTCGCTATATTTTTCGACTTTGACACTATGGTACGTGATCTATCCACCATAACCCTGTATATCCTTATCCATTAGGAATTTATCTAAGCCATTCTTAAAAGTATTGACTGAGTCTGCCATTACTACTTTCTCAGGCAGGGAATTCCAAACTCGTATTGTCCTTACTGTGAAGAAACCTTTCCACCTCTGTGTGCGGCATCTCCTCTCCTCTAACCTAAGTGGGTGTCCACGTGTTTTCTGTGCTGGTCTTAACAAAAATAGATCCCCTGAAAGCTCTGTGTATTGTTCCATTAAATATTTATAAATGTTGATCATGTCCCCTCTTAATCTCCTCTTTTCTAGTGTGAACATGTCAAGCCTTGCAAGTCTTTCCTGGTATTCCAGCATCTCCAGGACTTGAGCTCCTGTGGTTGACAGGGAGCACAGCACTTCAGAGTTACCTAGAATTGCCGGGAGAGCTCAGTGCTGACGCCACTGGGAGAAGATGCAGCTTTCTGCAAAGCTGCAACTTCTGCCATGACACCCCTGGAACAAGCATTACACCCCTGGCAACAAGCATGACCTCAAGAGTATTAAACCCCTGGCAATGAGCATGACCCCCTTAACAATGAGTATGACACCCCTAGCACCGAGCATTACACCCCTGGCAACGAGCATGACACCCAGAGCATGAATCCCCTGGCAAAGAGCATGGAACCCAGAGCATGAAACCCCTGGCAACGAGCATGGAACCCAGAGCATGAAACCCCTGGCAACAAGCAAGGAACCCAGCGCATGAAACCTCTGCCAATGAGCATGGAACCCAGAGTATGAAATCCCTGGCACCGAGCATGAAACTCAGAGCATGAAACCCCTTGCAATGAGCATGGAACCCAGAGCATGAAACCCCTGGCAATGAGCATAGAACCCAGAGCATGAAACTCTTGGCAATGAGCAGGTAATTTAAAGCAGTAATTAGAAGCCTTACTGTGGGGCATAATGTATAATCGGCATTACAGTGTATGGCATAATGTGTCACAGGCATTACGGTGTGTGGCAAAATGTATTACGGGCATTTTAGTGTGTGGTACAATGTGTTAAGGGCATAATGTATCACGGGCATTACGGTGTGTGGCATAATGTATCACAAGCTTTAAAATGTGTGGCATAATGTATCACAGTCATTGCGGTGTGTGGCATCATGTGACACAGGCATTACGATATGTAGTATAAATTATCACGAGCATTGCGGTGTGTGGTATAATGTGTCAGGGGCATAACGGTGTGTGGCATAATGTATCAAGGGTTCAAGGGTATTGCGGTGTGTGGCATAATACGTCATAGGCATTACAGTGTGTACGATAATGTACGGGCATTGCGGTGTGTTGAATAATGTGTCTTAATGTGTGATAATTTCCCTCTTTTTGGGGGATATCCAATTATTCCCGGTAAAACATCATAGTAACATAGGGGGTAAATCAGACCTGATCGATCGCTCGCTAGCTGTTTTTTGCAGTCCTGCGTTCACATAGTCGCCGCCCACCGGGGAGTGTATTTTCGCTGTGCAAGTGTGCGATCGCATGTGCTATCGAGCGATACAAAAAAAAACACTCCCTGAAAACGGTCAGTTGCCACACACAAACACCTTCTTCCTATCAATCTCCTTGCGATCGGCTGTGCAAATGGATTCTTTGTAAAACCTATTACACAGCAACGACCCGCTTTGTACCCGTGCGACACGCCTGCGCATTGCGGTGCATATGCATGCGCAGTTCTGACCTGATCGCAGCGCTGCGAAAAACGCTAGCGCGAGCGATCAGGTCTGAATTACCCCCATAGTAACGAAGATTCTGAGGTTGAAAAAAGACAACTTGTCCATCGAGTTCAATATGTTTATGGTCTCCTACGCTGTATTATTTTTAGGACTCAAATTATCTATAGTGAATGTCAACCGTTGTGTTATTTTTTCTCTTTTGTTAATGATAGTGCGTGATCTACACACCATAACCCTATATATCCTTATTCTTTATCTAGCCCATTCTTAAAAGTATTGATCGAGTCTGCCATTATTACTTTATCAGGCAGATAATTCCAAACACGTATTGTCTGTACTGTGAAGAAACCTTTTCGCCTCTGCATGCAAAATCTCCTCTCCTCTAACCTAAGCGGGTGTCCACGTGTCCTCTGTGTCGATCTTATAAAATACAGATACTCCGCAAGCTCTGTATATTGTCCCCTTATATATTTATAAGTGTTAATCATGTCCCTTCTTAATCTCCTCTTTTCCAATGTAAACATGTGTAGCCTAGCAAGCCTTTCCTTGTATTCCTGTGTCTCCATCCCTTCTGTCAGTTTGGTCGCCCACCTCTGAACTACTTCCAGGATATCCTTTTTGTAGTATGGTGCCCAAAATTGTGCACAGTATTTAAGATGTGGCCTCACTAGGGATTTATATAATGGGAGTATAACACTCTCATCCATTACATCAATTCCCCGCTTAATGCATGCTAATACCTTGTTCACCCTTTTTGCTGCATTCCTACTTTAGGTACTGCTGCTAAGTTTGTTATCTATGTGAACACCTAAGTCTTTCTCCAGTACAGAATCCCCTAATTCTACCCCATTTAGTGTGTAGGTGGTATTTTTTTCTTTGCTACCAAAGTGCATTACCTTACACTTGCCTGTATTGAACCTCATTCTCCATTTGGCTGCCCATGCTTCCAGTTTAAATAAATCGTTCTGAAGAGACTCCGCATCCCCCACCAAATTTATAACCTTACACAGTTTGGTATCGTCTGAAAAAATTTACACCATGCTCTCTAGAGCTACTGCTAGATCATTTTTGAAAATGTTAAACAGTAGGGGTCCAAGTACAGACCCTTGTGGCACACCACTAAGTACTTCAGTCCAATTTGAAGAAGTTCCATTAACCACAACTCACTGCTCCCTATTATCTAACCATTTCTAACCCAATGGCATATTGTGCTCCCAAGCCACAGTTCTTGTAACTTATAGATAAGTCTCATGTGTGGTACTGTGTCAAAAGCTTTAGCAAAGTCTAAAAAGATTACATCCACGTCCTTACCCTGATCTAGGTTCACACTGTTTCATAAAAGCCTAGTAAGTTTAATTGACATGATCTGTCCTTCACAAATCCATGTTGGTTCCTATTAATAACCTTATTGGCTTCAAGGAACTTCTGTATACTATCCCTTAAAATACCTTCCAGTACTTTCCCCACTATAGATGTAAGACTAACTGGTCTATAGTTACCCGGTTCAGATTTACTTCTCTTTTTGAATATCGGCATGACTTCCGCTATACACTAATCTTTTGGAACCATGCCTGATGTAAGTGAGTAAATAAAAATCAAATATAGGGGTCTAGCTAATTTGGAGTGTAGCTCAATGAGAACCCTTGGGTGATTTCCGTCGGGACCAGGTGATTTGTTAATCTTATTTTTTTTTAAACGGTCACAGACTACTTCCTCACTTAAAAAAGCACTTAGTAGTGGGAGATTATTATTGCTGAAGTTATGTGTTAATCCCGCCATCTAGTCCTCTATTGTGAATACTGATGCAAAAAACTCATTTAATTTTTCCGCTGTCCTTATCGTCTTTGATGAAGACTCCTACATTGTCCTTTAAATGGACTATACTCTCCTTCTTTAATCTTTTGCTGTTGATGTATTTGAAAAACTTTTTGGGGTTTAATTTACTTTCCTTTGCCAATAGCTTTTCAGTTTCTATTTTAGCCGCTCTTATTTTTTTTTTGTATAGTTTGTTACAATCCTTTTAGTACTGCAATGAATCCGCTTTCCCGTCTGATTTATATTTTCTGAATGCTCTCCTCTTTTTGCCCATTATTTCCTTATTCGTTTTGATCTCCCGAAAACACACAGGTTCAGTGAAACCTGTGTGCTTTCAGATGAAACAGCCCCATTTTTGCACGAAAACGGGTCTGTTTCTAGGGATTTTGCTTTGCCTGCCTGATAAGCCTGATAAGTCGCGTCTGGTGCCGGCTTATCGGGGATCATTAGAATTGGAATATTAGCCCCGGTAAATTACCAGGGCTAATAGGATATCATCCTTTATGTAAACTCAGTGAAACCAGTAGTGAGAGTCTTTAACTGCTATGTCTCTTTACCCTCTACAGCCTTTCTCCACTGTGCTCCTTAAATGATTCCAGGTATATAGGTAACTTTATTAACAAAGGTCAAATGTATTTAGTACCCATAGTGAAAACTAAAGAGGCATACAGACGGTGCGATTATGCCTATATTGCAGATTTGCACTAGGCTATATACTGGAAACTCTCCCATTACTTCTGGACTAGATATCCAATAGACAGAACCTTTGTTCATGGGTACTATTCATGGTCATTCAGAAAATAGAAATTAGCCTGGATATCCAAAATGCATACCTCCCAACTGTCCTGATTTTCGCGGGACAGTCCCATTTTTTGGGGCTGTCCCACCCACGGGCTGCAGTGTCCTGCAGTGGGGGATGGGGGGGGGGGCAGTTGGGAGGCTCCTGTCACTGCCACTCTGCTTAGCAGGGCAGTGGTGAATAGACACTGTGCGCATGTGCACGGCATCTATTCACAGGTGACATAGGGAGAGGGGGCATGCCAACAGCTCAGAGAGCGCGCTGGGCATGCCCCCTCAGTGACGGTAAAAGGGGGTGTGACTCGCGACTGCGGCTCTGCCGTGGGGCCACGCCCCCTTTCACGTAGGCCATGCCCCTTTTCGGGCGCATGCACAACAAGGTCCATCTTTGTCATTCGAAAAAGTTGGGAGATATGAAAATGTCCAATCATTCTTGGCAAGTCCTGGTTAAAGAACAATCCTATAATCAATAGGCACTCAAGAGTTGCCTTTCCCTAGGCAACCCTTCAGTCAAAGTTTAGTTAGATCAGTCCATGGATAGTTACTAAATGAGTCTGCTGCATCATTACCCTCATATTACACAGGTCTGCGAAATTTAAGGTATTGAAAGCTTTTTTAATAATACTTTTATATTCTCGATTATACTCCTGTGTACATCAAGAAATAGTATATAAAAACAAATTACCACATCACATTTACCTATAAGGGGGTTACATACATTTCTGATACGTCCTAGATGATGCTGGGGTCCACTTCAGTACTATGGGGTATAGATGGTTCCGCAGGAGCCATGGGCACTTTAAGACTTTTCTAGAGTGTGAACTGGCTTCTCCCTCTATGCCCCTTCACCAGACCTCAGTTTAGAAAATGTGCCCAGGCAGACTGGTTGCACTCTAGTGGAGCTCTACTGAGTTTCACTAAAACACTTTTTATGTTAGGTTTTTTATTTTCAGGGAGACTGCTGGCAACAGTCTCCCTGCTTCGTGGGACTTAGGGGGAAGAAGTAGGAACCAACTTCCTAAAGAGTTTAATGGCTCTGCTTCTTGCTGACAGGGTACTGAAGGGTACTGAACACTAGCTGCGGCTACGCGCTCACTCCCACAGCATGCCGTCACCCCCCTAACAGAGCCAGAAGTTGTATCACCGGAGATCTGCAGAGAGGGATCTCCGGTCATCGTGACGGCTTAAGGTACTGCGCAGCGAGTGGAATGCTGCGCGAACATGCTATCCATAACACAAAGCACAGCAGGGTGCGGGGGGGGGGGGGGGGCGGCGCCCTGGGCAGCATGAAACCTACTCTCACTGGCAAAAGGTAGCATACTTTGTGTTTACACTGTCCTACACCCCCGCCAGTATAAATATCTATTCTAAAAGCTGAGGAACAGTGCCCCATTACAGGGGGTGGGGCTTCTTCCTCAGACAGACAACACACTGCTCAGCGCCATTTTCTCCCAGCAGCTGCAGGGCAAGAAACGCTGATCCTCCTCTCCACTTCTGAATCAAGTATCAGGGTGCAAAAAATGGGGGGGGGTGTAATATTCGGTGCTATAACCTATTGTTCATAATATAAAGCGCTTGAGGATCTCTGTGTACAAAGGCCCTCATTCCGAGTTGGTCGCTGAGATTCATCGCATCGCAAATGTACGAAAACTAAGTGTCTGCGCATGCGCAAAAGCGTAAATACGCATGCGCGAGTACATACGTGCGACATTAGTGCAAAACTGCCAAATTTAAACCAACACGTAACTGGCAAACGACAACGAGGAGTGGCGGAGGCGTGGCGGAGGCGAGACTTCGCAATGCTCCGACATGGGCGTGAAAGTGGGCGTACAGTGTGGGAGTATGCAACTCGCAATGGGCGTGTTTTTCGCAATTATACCTTGTCGCTGTTAAATCTAACATAGGAAACCGTAGCAACCTTCACGCAGCAGCCGAGTAGGTCTGCAGTTACTCTACATTTGCGAAGTACTGTTACCAAGTGTGTATGCAGTAATTAGCTGTTAATTGGAGAGCACATTCATCTGATGGCCAATTACTAGCTAATTACTGCGCAGATGAAAGTTAGCAAATAGCAATTGTCTGAACCAACATTACATGTTTATTCTACTCACATATAAATCACACACACTGCCAAATAAGGTTGTTTTTAGTGTTAAAGTTGGTGTGTAAACATTTTTTTTTTTTTAATGTTTGTAAGAATAACAAATACAAACAAGTGAAATAAACATTTAAATGTAAAGCTGCAACATGTTTGCTAAAGAAACCGACAACCAAATAATGCAGCATACCCTTTCATTTTGTCAGAAATGTAACATTAATTTTTGTTTATAATATTTGACAATGTTTTAAATGATGTCCTGTTGATCAATAGATAAATCTAAAAAGTGTTGTGTCAGTTTACTTAATATGGACATTAAAGTGTGGTGCAAAGCATACCTGTATTTGTTGGATGATGCAATTTTGTGGGAGAAATTGCAGATTGGTCCACAAGTGTCTATATGCTGACCTAATTTTTCTGGAACTAACATTTACCTAATGCATTACCTTGAATAAATTGCACAATTTTTAATTAATTTTTTTTTATTACTGTAGTAAGATTTCACAACATGAAAACAACATGGCTACACGTGAGTCTCACAGGCAGAGATGGACCAAGCAGCAAGCATATGGCACTGACACAAATGATAGAGCAGAACTTAGTACTCTGCAAAATGCAGCTTCTGACTAAATTATAATTTGTAATCAAAAATAATACATATTACACACCCTGCCACACAAAAATTTTGACACAACTGAGAAAGAATTAGGATCAACCACACAAACACAACAATACATAGCACACTAGTAAGAGGAAGATGGCTCTGGTGTTTATACCCAAAAACTCACAGGCTACAATACCTCCAAACATAAATAATACATTTCACTAAGAGGGAGTTATCCATTCTGGCCACACAAGCCAACTCCAAAATAACATAGAGGCAACATGAAAAACATGGGTGCTGGCCATCTGGAGAGACATCACTTTCTTTTTTTTCTCCCCGCCTGAGGCTGTTCTTCTTGGCTTGGTCTGCGGAGCGACCTTCGTTGGGCCTGCCCAGTGGGCTGTTCTTCCTGGGCAGGGGCAGGGGAGGGAGCCGATGTGGGTGGCTCTCTGCCACTGTGGGCAAGGGAGACAGCGATGGCCTGGAGCCCTTGCAAGATGTTATTTGCAAGGCTTTGGAATGAGGAGGCAAGTTGTTCTTGGCCCTGCCTGATCTCTGCCAGACCTTGGCAGAGTTGAGCAACACCTTGCTCAACACTGGTTCGGTGCTCAGTGAGCCGGACAGCTATCTGGCTTACCTCCCGGAGGATCCCGTCTTGAAACGCATTTAGGCTCTCACCATACCTAGCGATTTCAAGCAGGATCTCCGGGATAGCAGAGGGTTGGGTGGGGGGGCCAGTAGGAACCTGCAGAGGTGGGATTTGTGGCCCCACACTGCCAGACCCACTAGGTCCCTCCACCTCAGCCTCAGCCACATAACCCTCCTGTGACTCAAACTGATCATCCCCCTGTGCTGTGTTTTGTGGCAAGCAAATAGAAGAATGTGTGGGAAAAGAGTACAATAAAAAATTAGATTTAATTTTATAAATACTGTTTAAATTGCAGACAAATACATGTGTAAACTTACCTGGCAAGTCATGTCCCGTCAGGATCTCAGGCAGGTCCGTGTCCATATTAGACACCCCTTGGGCCTCCTCATAACTGACACAGGCCATCGCCATCTCCTCCAAGTCTGTAAACTCCACAGCGACAGATGGTCCTCCCCCTGTAGCCCTTGAGGCATTCCACTCCGCAGACCTCTTTGCCTTCAGGCGGGATTTGAAGTCGGCCCACCTACATATGTATTGTGAAAGAGGGGCAAAGTAGAGTATTATTATTTGTGTATGTAAATATCTAGGACACATGTTCGGCTTCTGTTTGCTATACATAACATCACATGTCACTACATTTTTAAGACAACTTAGCACAGAAAAAGGACTGGCAAGATGCACTTAACGTCGTCTAACTTCCTGCGATGTTCTGACGACAGAGCCAACTTCATTCACAGAATGTGTGATGTCCCTCCAGATGCGATCTTTTGTAGCAGCACCCATGTTTTTGGGGCCTCTATGTACTTTGGACATGGCCTGCGTGACCAAGACACGCAACTCCCTCTTAGTGAATGCTGGCTGTCTTTTCTTACGTCTGGAGGTAGCCTGTGAGGTTTCTTCCTGCTGCTCCTCACCATCTTCCTCCTCACTAGCAGCTTCTGTCTGTTGTGTTTGTGTGACTAATGCTGATTCCTCCTCAGTTTGTCCAGTATGTGTGTGTGGCAGGGTATCCCCACTCAATTGTTGGGGCTCAGAAGCAGACATTTGCAGAGTACTAGGTCCTGCCTCTTCACAATCCGCAGAGGCGTATTCCAACATCCGTTTCTGGCACTCTAGGCGTTTTTTCGCCAATGCCATCTGCTGCTCTGCAATGCGGGCCATCTCTGCTGCTATTTCCTCACGAGAAGCCATGTTTGCGATGACGTGTGTACGCCGAGGTGTGTGCTTATTTATACCTACGTGCGGGGCGTTCATTCACACAGGTGTACAGTGTTAATCTTGGTAATGATTGCACTGCTTATTTAAGGGCCTACTTTGCACGCTGTGAGTGTTGGTAGTTTGGAGTTTGTATTTGTCAGTTTGGAGTTTGTTGGGCTGTGCGTGAAGGTGCTATTGTGCTTTTCAGAGTGAGTAATTGTCAAGCATACATTTGTCCGTTTGTTCGCGTTTAGAATATAGACGGTATAGCATTATTTTTGCGAAAATCCGTTTGTGAGTATTCGTGCATTCGTCTTGTTCCTAATTTTTTTTAAAAATTATATTTTTGAGGATTATTTGTAATTCTTTTTATCACATATATATTTGGTTTGTCCATTTTTTACACTAAACCTGTGCTTCAGTGTTGCTGTTTTGTGGACTAATGTTACTATGTTGATCTTACTGTAATTTTTGTTCTCTTGTAGGTGTATTTTTTTGGGTGAAGTAACCCCTTTTTGTTGATTTCAAGGAGTGTGATCTATAACTCGAATTTGCCTGTTGTTTTCTTTGGAGCAGGTAAGTGCCCTTGGCCTGTGTTGGTGCCTGTTTGGGTTAATGGTCTCTATGTTGTTTTTAATGTAATTTTTGGTCTTTTGTAGGTGTTTTTTTTTTGGGTGAAGTAACCCCTTTTTGTTGATTTCAAGGAGTGTGATCTATAACTCGAATTTGCCTGTTGTTTTCTTTGGAGCAGGTAAGTGCCCTTGGCCTGTGTTGGTGCCTGTTTGTGTTACTGGTCTCTATGTTGTTTTTAATGTAATTTTTGGTCTTTTGTAGGTGTATTTTTTTGGGTGAAGTAACCCCTTTTTGTTGATTTCAAGGAGTGTGATCTATAACTCGAATTTGCCTGTTGTTTTCTTTGGAGCAGGTAAGTGCCCTTGGCCTGTGTTGGTGCCTGTTTGTGTTACTGGTCTCTATGTTGTTTTTAATGTAATTTTTGGTCTTTTGTAGGTGTTTTTTTTTGGGTGAAGTAACCCCTTTTTGTTGATTTCAAGGAGTGTGATCTATAACTCGAATTTGCCTGTTGTTTTCTTTGGAGCAGGTAAGTGCCCTTGGCCTGTGTTGGTGCCTGTTTGTGTTACTGGTCTCTATGTTGTTTTTAATGTAATTTTTGGTCTTTTGTAGGTGTTTTTTTTTGGGTGAAGTAACCCCTTTTTGTTGATTTCAAGGAGTGTGATCTATAACTCGAATTTGCCTGTTGTTTTCTTTGGAGCAGGTAAGTGCCCTTGGCCTGTGTTGGTGCCTGTTTGTGTTTGTTCAAAGTGTTTTGCTTATGTTTGTCTGCCATCTTGATAATAAATGTTAAATTTATTTCAAGGATTGTTGTGCAAAGTAGTGCTGTTCTTGCCTGTACTAGCTACTAAAGGGATAACTTTGGTTGTTGTTTTGTAATTTATTTTTAGCCTATTTTGCGAAAATTTTTCGTAGGTGTTTGTGATGTGTTTGATGCTCTGAGTATTGTTTTTTTTTTTTATATATTAAAATGATTTTAAAATATGTAGGTTTCAAACTTTTAATTTGTTTTTTTCCTTTTTGGTATCATTTTCATTTTGATCCTGAATTGAACACAGAAAATATGTCTTATGCTCCTGCAGTAAGTTGACACCCCCTTTTTTTAAAAATGTTTTGTTGCATATTTTTTGAGGTTTGCTTTTGTCTTATTCAACATATCTGTTATATTTTTTTAAAGTGTGTGATGTCAGTGTTTATCGCAGCAGAAGCCCTACCTCCCCAACCCACGGCAGCACTCCCACCCCAACCGCCAGCCCCACAACCACAACCGGCTCCTCATCAACCAAGGCAACGGAGGCGTGCTAGGCCACCAATTTTCCAAACCCGTGTCCTACCTTTTGGGATGCCAGATGATGTTGTTGTGCGTAGATACAGGCTGCCACCACATCTAATCCTAGACACTCTCTCCATAATAGAGAGTGATCTGGAGTCTTCAATTCGGTATCCTACAGCAATACCACCATTGACACAATTCCTTGCTGTGTTACATTTTTTGGCTACAGGCTCTTATCAGCATGTGGTTGGAGACCTGGCTGGCATGTCGCAGGGCCAGTTCAGTAAGGTCCTGCGGCGTGTCTGCCAGGCTTTCCTAAAGCGTGTGAAGCAATTTATTGCTATGCCTTTGGGTGTTGGTGCCCTAGATGTGGTGAAGCGGCAATTTGAGGAAGGTGGTAGTCGCTTCCCACATGTTATTGGGGTTGTGGATGGCACACATGTAGCTATTCAGCCACCAAGACATAATGAAGAAATTTTTAGAAACAGGAAACTGTTTCATTCTCTGAATGTAATGGTTGTTTGTGTGCCATCCCTCCAGATCCTTTCCCTGAATGCAAAGTTTCCCGGAAACTCCCATGATGCGTATGTCATTAGACAATCAGGGATATGGCACAGATTAAGATCAAGTCAACGAGCAGACATGTGGTTATTGGGTGAGTTGGCCCACTATTTTTTGCCTAAAATTACTAATTTTTACAAAATATACTCTTTCTAATTTTTTATTCTCATCAAACAGGAGACCGTGGATATCCTTGCACCCCCTGGCTCATGACTCCTTACCGTAATCCCAGGCCAGGACCACAGACGGCATTTAACTCCGCGCTTACTGCCACTAGGCAGCTGGTGGAGCGCACAATTGGGGTCCTTAAAGGCCGGTTTCGTGTGCTCCACCGCACTGGTGGCGACATCATGTATTCGCCGGAGATGGCAAGTAAACTAGTGGTCCTGTGCGCTATACTACACAACATCGCGGTAAGGAGTAGCGTAGAGCTTCCTCAGACAGAGGAATTGCCTGATGAGGAGCCAGGGGTTGTCCGACACTTCGGTGGGGGGAGTGTTACACGGAGGGGGAGCCAAGTCAGGGCAAGCATTGTTGCAGAATATTTCAGGTATAGTTTTAAAAAAAAAAAATTTATTCTAACAAAAAAAACACAGTATGCTTATGTTCATTTTGTAATGTTGTATTTTTTAAAGCTATTGTAAGGTCATTGTGTAATTATTTTGGTGTGTGGGAATCTGTAATATTTTTGTTCAAAAATATCCGTAAACAGGTTAAGCTTACAATGTGTTATTTGCAAATATAATAATGTTATGTTGCTAAATAGTGTCCTTATTTGTTTTCTTTCCTAAAAACATGTTTTTTTAAACAAACACACAAACAAATGAAAATGAATGTTGACCACTTTGTGACTGTCCAGCTGAATGATCACACAAACTGTGGTGAGTACACAGATATGTTTCGAAATTTAAACAAAACTGTGTGTGTGTCTGTGTCTGTGTTTATGTTGGGGTTTTATTTTTTTTTATTTTTTTTTTATTCCTTCTGCGACTGCGTATTTCCGCTCGTGCGATTTAACACTCTGCTCTTCCCAGCATTGCAAAGATCAATAAAGTTATTAGAAATGACAGCATAGATTTTGGACCAATCACATGCTAACAGACACTATAAATATATGCCCAAATAAGGAAAACGCCATTGCCATGATGCGTGCGGCACCTTTCACCAGGCGGGAGCTCCGCGTCCTGGTTGCGGTGATGGACCGGCGCGTAGGCCGCGTTGGGCGCTTCATCCCAAATCGGGTTAAGCGCGAGGCCTACGCGGAGGTCCGCCACCTACTGCGGTCTCGCGTCCGCAGCAGGCGGACAATCATCCAGCTGGAGAGGAGATGGAGTGATCTCCGCAGGAGGACTCCAGAACTGTTGGCGGAGATCCGACAGCAAATCAGGGAAATGCATGCACGCAGTAAGTTACATTACATAAGATTATTAGCATAAAATTTGCAAATTTACACTAAGTGGTAGGCTACTAGCAACACTGCGTGAACAATTTAAAAAAATAGGACAGTGTGTGTGGTTAGGGCAAACAGTACTGACTGTGTCAAAGTGTTACCAAACAAGTGCATGTTGTACAGAATTAATACCCAGGCAGGAAACTGTACCCAAAAACTTGATCAGTGGTGTCTATATAATAAGGTGGCTTGAATAGTGATCTGGTGATGTTGCCTAGACCAATCAATATGACTCAATGGAATAGATTAAGGAATGAGCGTCCAAATAATTTATTTGAAACATTTTGGTTGCTGGGGCCAACATGAAGAGGATTTTAAAATGTGTTATAAAAAAAAAAAAAAAAATGTGTTTTTTACATGGAACAGAACAGTGTAATTTACAAATGTTTAGTATGTAATTTAACATGCCAAAAAAATTTACCAACAAATATCATTATAGGACGACCACAACGGCAAAGACATCCAGTGAGCCCACATCAGGCAGCTTCTCAGCCCCCTTCCCCTTCTCACTCCCCCTCCACTTCCCAGTCCCCCTCCCATTCTCACTCCCCCTCCACTTCCCAATCCCCCTCAGCTTCCCAGTCCCCCTCAGCTTCCCAGTCCCCCTCAGCTTCCCAGGCCCCCTCAGCTTCCCAGTCCCCCTCAGCTTCCCAGGCCCCCTCAGCTTCCCAGGCCCACTCCCCTTTCCACTCCCCTTCTCAGCCCACCTCTCCTTCTCTTTCTGTGACCCCTTCTCCTCCTTCCCAGTCCCCTTCTCCTTCTACTTCCAACTCCCCTTCTCAGCCCCCCTCACCCTCTATTGGCCTAACATTCTCTCCGCCCCCCTCGCCCTCTCAATCAGACCCACCCTCAGAAATTAGATTCCCAAACCCTCCTCCTTACCCCATCTCTCCTCCTTCCCCAAACCCTCCTCCTTCACCCATCCAGCCTCCTTCCCCCATCCCTCCTCCTTCACCAATCCCTCCTCCTTCCCCCATCCAGCTGCCTTCACCACCCACAGAATGGGCAGAAGAAGCCCCTGATGGGGTCAGTGGTGACCCTAATGTTGCTGAGGAAAGTAAGTGTTTTTACATTTCAGTTCAAAATATGACCTACTTACACTTACAATGTACAAACATGCACTGTTGTACTGTTTTAAATCAGCTAGCAAGGTACACATTTTCATTAATTATTGATGGTGTTCATGTTGCATTGATATTTTTTAGAGTATCATTATATGTAGTGTTTATGTGTGCAATGTGTTGTGTGTCCACTCTAGGTCGACACTAATTAGTTTGACAGGGTTGCCAGGACTACATAGTTTAATATGTGTTTATTTTTCACAAAAACATTTATAGCTGAGTGCAGTTTAGTATGTTGTTAGTCTTTAACACTTGTGCCTCTCTATTCATAATGTTTGCACTTTCAAAACACATGCTTCACTTTGTTAGCAAGCAGAACAACACAATGATTTGTGGTGTTAAAGTTACACTCACAAAATGCTAATTTGTAAAAATTAAACCTGTTTTACCTTATTTCGGAAACTGGATTTACATGGATTGTGGGCATGCTAGGATATGTAGTCCTTCTGAAGATGTTGATATGCAGTGTGATCATGCAGGACCAAACCTCCTTAAATTTAATTCTCTTCAGTCCAGATGTGAATGAATGGCAACATGGTGTTACATTTACTAAGATGGTAGTTATCTTTAACATGGGATGTTGACCATAGCAACCAATAAGATTAGAAATTAAATTGTTATGCCCACTTTTACAAGATAACATGTTTAATTTGTTTGCTTGCTATGGTCTACTTCCCATCTTAAATTGAACTCCCGTAGTAGAAAATGGACAACATGGTGTGGTTCACTTTCTAGTTTAAAAAAAAAACATTGCTGAGCAGGATTGTGTATTATGCTACTGATTTAGCCTTAAGCAGCCATGATGTAGTCACTCAGGCATTAAAGCAGGCCTGTCCAAACTGCGGCCCTCATGCTGGAGAAAAAATACACATCCCAGCATGCCCTGACACAGATTTTGCATTCTCTGACCACAAAACTGGGAAAAGGCATGCTGGTAGATGTAGTTTCACAACAGCTGGAGGCCAGCAGTTTTGACATGCCTGCATTTAAGTGTGCTTTGTGCCTTTCTTGGATAATAAGTAATGTAATTCAGTTATTAATGTTTCTGTTGCTTCTTAATTTCAGATGTTGCAGTTGGAGATCAAACAAGTTTTGGAGGCATTATTGCCAGAATGCGACAACACCTGCATGGTGTTTTAAGTTGTCTGGATGATTTAGAAAAATTTACATGATTTTGTTTTTTTGCAAAAAATCTTAATGTTTTAAAAAATATAAAAAATAAAAAAATTATGATTCAAGTTAACCGGGTGTTGTGCTTATTAATGCAAAAAAGGATCAGCAGAATGGCAGGCAGAAATAGTTTAAATTAAACATTACTCACATGTAACGTAAGTTTACAATTAAAAAATCAGTTAGGAGATTATTGTGTTAATAAACATGTAAACACCTTCATTCACAAACAACATCTTTTAAAAAAGATAAACATTTTTTTTAAATATAATAGTTTTTTTTTAAAACACTTTTACATGTTGATGGCCAATTATGGCAACAAAGTGTTAATCTGTTTTTTTGGCCTGACTTAATTGTTTAGGAACATTATCAATCATTACACTAATTGGATTCGTAATTGACAAGGGCTTGTGTACTTTAAAATGAAAGGGGTAATTTCACTTAATCGCAAAAAAAAATTTAATTTTGCGTTTTACCTTAAAAGTGTGCAATTTTAAGGAAAAATGAGTAAATCTACTAAAACTTAGTATTTTTACGATGAAATATGTGTTTTTGCGAAGGCTTCGCAATGCTGCGATGGTTTCGCATTACTGCGATGTCATTTGGCGTACGCCCACTTTGTGTAATACTGCGTACGAATGTGCAAAAATACGTTGGGGGCGGATGTTCGCAAATTTACTACACTAACGCAACTTTGCGAATATGTTGTGCGACCGAAAAACTGAGCGATCAACTCGGAATGAGGGCCAAAGTACGCGACACAGGGATTTTTTTTGTCTCTGTGTACAAAGTACGCTGCACAGGGATTTTTTCTGTTGGCGCGGAGTTGTGAGCTGGCAATTTCTTGCGTCCTTCTGACAGACTTTACTGTGGGTCTGTCCCCATTAAGCCCCGGAGTGTCTGTGGTGTGATTGTGCACGTGTGTGACATGTTTGAGGCAGGGAGCTCTTCCCCTGAGGGAGCCATTTTAGGGACACAGAGTTGTAATGTGGTGGCGCTGCCGGCACACCACGAGCCTGAATGGGTGAAAGAATTACGTGATAGTGTGAATCATATCAGTAAGAGATTGGATAAGTCTGAGTCTCATGCAGAAAACTGGGGAAAATCTGTTGAAGATGTGATTTTTAATAGTTCTGCCTTAAACCTCATATAGTCTGAGGATTGTCCGTAACATAGCTATAACATCTTAACACTTAATTATAATAAATAAAGACACGGAGACTTGAATTTGGCAGAAATTGTTAGCTATTTATTTAAGTGAACCATTAACTGTGAATAATTAAACTAAAGTATGGTGGCCAGAAAGAACGGCTAAACAACCCTATCCCATAGATAACTATCTTATAAAAAAGAACTGACGTAAACCTTCCAACAAACAAATAGGTATCCGCTCAACCTCCATCCTGACTACCCACCCATGAAGGTGATGAGGCTGCCACCCGTGCAGGCAGTCCAGCAGATGTAAAACCAGTCAGCGAAGGAGAGCGCACCTAAAAATCAACAACCAAACAACCTCCAATCCACTCTTTAATACAACAAATGTTAACTTGCCGTTCTTTCCCGCCAACAGCGAAGTTCTGTTCCACAGAAACTACGCACCGCCACCATACCCCTAACCTACCGAACCAACCACCGAAAACAGATCCTCCAAAAACATAGATAGTCCCTGTCCTGTCAAGTGCACACCATCAGGTCTAAACAAGTAGAAGTACCAAAACTTGATCCGCTGATGCCAAACCACGGCACCGCCATGGGCCACCACAAACTTAGCCACCGTGGCATTCACCTTCCGGCGAGCCACATCGATCGCCCGACAATCCACCACTCCACGCCAACACAACCGTGGCACCATACAAGACCAGATAAGCCTACAGCCTGGCCAAGCGCCCGAAATCACTTGCAGATCCTGAATAATGGCCAATCGAAGATTCACTGCCTTCCTCCTACCTAGGTCATTCCCTCCTAAGTGAATCACCAACAGTTTGGGGATGCCAAACCGCCGAACCTGCTCCATAAGCTTCGCTTTCAGGTCATGCCAAAGCATACCACGCACACCTATCCACCGCACATCATCCGAACCCACAAAGCAAGGAGCCCCTTCCGTAGCCAAAAAATTGGCTGCCCAATAAACATAGGAATGGCCAATCACCCACACATCACCCACACATCACACACATCCACCCGCCAACCTAAAAGGGAAAAAAGAGATAAACAAATGTGAATATGGGAGATAAAACCAAACCCAGCCCAGAACAGGAACCAACTATCAGAACGAGGATCTGCCAAAAAGAAAAATTTGAATAGAGGACTATAACTTTCCTCTTGAACAAGCTTCAGGCCAATCAAAGCAACAGAAAGAAACAAAAGGAAAAAACAAAATAACTAAAAAGGGGGGGGGAGGTTAGAGCTGGGAGGGGGGGGGGGTTTGGGGGGAACACAGAATAACTCGGCTGGAGGTGAAACGGAAAAACCTGCTGAGGAACTTGTAATTAGATGCCAATTAGCCAAATTGAATAAATTAAACCAAATCAGTTCGTCAGTTCAGGCAAAAAATCGCGAAGCACTCCAGACCCCCACTGCCAGCAGTGGCGAGTAGCTAGCCATCCGAGTAGGGAGGACAGTGGAGACAAACAATACAGCACGAACACACTGAACTGAAACACAGAACGCAGTAACACAAACAACATGTTAGTAGAACAAACTTGCTTACGCAACAACGGGCCGAATGGAACGCTTATAAGCCGCCGACTTCCAGCGGCCCAAAGCCTTAATTTCGTCCACAGCGCGCCCTGCAGATGCTGAGGAAGTGGCGGCCCCGATTCTAATGGAATGGGAACCAAAGTCCCTAGGCGAGAGGCCCAAACTGGACAGGCAGCGCCGCATCATCCATGTAAATTGGTACTTCGTCAATGGCGACCCGTCGTAATGCAGGAGCCAAGACCCCTCAGACGAGGGCCTGACCTCCGCATACCGACCAGCCAATGCCACCGGACAACAGTCCCCACCACCCGATGGTGTCAAAGTGAGCCAATGACCTCTACCCATCTGATCAGTTTTGGAGCGGCGCAGCCTGCACAGCACGAACCCCCCACCCACAATAACATCCGCGCGCCGCATAAAGGCCTCTGTTTTCTTAGAAGCCGCAACCAGCTCAGAAACCCTGAATGCACCATGGAACGCCATGGAAAAAGCCAGCTGAAACAGGAGCGTTTCAAAACGGGAGTCCGCCACCCCTGCCACCGCCCCTAAGAGGGAAGAAAGCAGGGACGCATCAATAGGGCGTTGGCCATCGGGAGGCACCGGAGCCGAACGCGCCCAACCTCTAAGCGCCCTTGCCAGCAGGAAACCCTTCATAAAATCCGGCATACCCTTCAATTTAGAATAAAAGGATATGCCGGCGAGGTACCGAGACACCACGGCCCTCGATCTCCCCGTTACGAAAAGTAGCCAAAACAAGCTCTGACCCCTCTTACCTCTAGGCCCTTGGTCACGGGAAAAGTCTTCCCACTCCTCCCAGGCCCGACGGTATCCAGCGAGAGTGGACGGAGCCAAAGACAGCTCTGCTAGCCCTTCCAATCCGCCATGATGACCTGCCAAATATAAGAAGGGCAGGGCAAACCTACCGAATCAGCCTCCGGGGCCAACAAACGGAACCTATCCCACTGCCCCCTGGACAAAGCGTCGGCGATCCCATTATCTACCCCGGGGACGTGTTGCGCCCGAAACAGAATATTGCAGCGCAAACAGGTTAGCACGAGCCGTGACAACACTCGGAGGACCCGCAGGGCCTTAGCCCTTTGGTTGTTAACCGCGTGCACGACCCCCAAGTTATCGCAACAGAAGAGAATATTGCGATCGCGCAGTCGCTCCCCCCAAACCTCCAAGGCCACCATGATGGGAAAGAGCTCCAGCAACAACAGGTCGCCGGTCAGCCCCTCCCTCGACCAAGACTCGGGCCAAGAGGCCGCGCACCAAGCCCCGTCCAGATAACAACCGAACCCAGAGGAGCCCGCCGCATCTGTAAACAACTGCAATTCGAAACTGTCAACGAGTGGGGCCATCCAGATCCGGACACCATTGAAATCCGCCAGGAACGAAACCCACATAGCGAGGTCCCGCCTAATCTCTGCCGAGAAACGGACAAAATGGTGCGGCCTGGACACCCCGGCCGTGAACCGCTCCAACTTCCGGCAAAAAACCCTGCCCATGGGAATCACCCGACAGGCAAAGTTCAACCGACCTAAGAGGGATTGCCCCTCCCGCAACGTAACCTTACTTCGTTCCGAGCACTGCGCAATGGACTCCCGTAGCTGCATGACCTTGTCCTGAGGCAGCCGGCCCGCCCCCGCGACCGTATCGATCTCGATACCTAAAAAGGACAAGCAGGGGAGGGGCCCCTCCGTCTTATCCTCGGCCACGGGGACGCCAAAATGCCCCAGCAATGCACGCAGCGAGAACAGCAGGAAACCACAGCGAGGAGAATGCGCGGGCCCCATGCACAAAAAATCATCCAGGTAATGTGCAATCCCGCTACCTCTGCAAGAAAACTCCACACACCAATGTAAAAAGGTGCTGAACTTTTCGAAAAAGGCACACGAAACGGAACACCCCATAGGCAGACACTTGTCAATGAAGTATTCCTTCCCGACGCGGAAACCCATGAATCGAAACGACTCCGGGTGCAAAGGGAGCAAGCGAAAAGCCGATTCAACATCCAGCTTAGCCATGAGGGCCCCCGGGCCACACTCCCGGACCAAGCCCAGAGCATCCTCAAAGGACTGATACACCACCGAACAATATTCCGGCAAAATCGCATCGTTCACGAGGACCCCGATGGATAAGACAAATGCTGAATGAGCCGAAACTTACCCGGAGCCTTTTTGGGCACAACCCCCACCGGGGAAATAATCAAATCCTTGATAGGTGGCTGCGCAAAGGGGCCCGCCATTCTCCCCAGGCGAACCTCTTGTTCCACTTTACCTCGAAGCACGTCAGGGAAATCCCGGGCAAACTGCAGGTTCCTGGCGGCCCAAACTAAAACATCCCCCACCACAGGCAAACGAAAACCCGACGCAAAACCATCCCGCAGAAATCTTGCGTCATCTGTGTTTGGGTACCATCCTAACCATTTTAGCATGGCCCCCAAACTAACCGGGGTCGGCGCCCTAACTAGCGGCAAGCCCGCCCGTTGCTCTTCCGGCAGGGCCAGCGGCCGCCTTGGCACCAGGTCGCCCCCCGTGGAAGCAATTGGAAGCAGGGTGGGATCCGTTACATAGTAAGCAAAGGTGTCGAAAACGACACCGTTGCCCCAGGGGGCACGTGGCATTGTTGAACGCAAACACTTCCCCTTCACCGGCGTCTGCTGCGGAGGACCAAGGGCGGCGCGGTGGACCCTCAACCGCTGGTCGAAACTGACTCGCCGTTGCGGCCTGCGCCACCGACGCCCCCTTAGCCACCATCTTCACATCCTGCGCTCGCGTGACCCGAAGCCATACCTCCACGTCTTTGCATCCAAAGTCAATGACGTGTAGGCAATCGTGCTTCTGACGGAACTGTTTGCCATACTGCAGCCACGAATCGTCCTTAGACTGACGCTGCATGTCATGCACGAGGTGAATATACCTGATGATGTTCATGTGTTCATCAGGGCGATCCTCCAAGTAGCACGCCGCGAAAACACAGAAACCCGCCAACCAGTTGTCATACGATCGAAAGGCCTCCGTCCCAATACCACCCTTCGCGAGCGCTTCCTTACCTTCCCTCTTGGTGTCCTCCGTCAACGTAAAGAAGTCGACGTATTCCCCCCGTCTAATCTTCCTCCTGCAGCTCTCCCGCAATCCCCGCAAGACTGCCGTGTACTTGCAGCGAACCACGCCCGGCAAATTACGCCTCCTCCTTTCCCGTCGAGAACTACCACTACTCTTCCGACACCGCTTATCCCTGTGCCGCGCCTCACGCCGCGCGTACCTGATAGCCCTCTTCCTAGCCTTCGCGGTGCTACTAATCGCTGACTGCCACGAAGAGGAAGAAGAGGAAGATCTACTCGACGTACTGCCGTACGAGGAAGAAGAGGACCCCTGCGATAAAGCAACTGTATCGGTGTCCCACTCACCGGTCGGCCCGCTTCCTGGAGGTGACACGTCCGCCACGACCGGCTCCTCCTCACGATCGTCCCCCGTATCCGAACCTGCAATAGAAGGGAAAACTGCCGCGGGTGCCGAAGACACCCGGCGGGGATGAAAGCAGACGCCCCCGCGGCCGATGGGGCAGCGCCACCCAGCAGCGAAGCGGCCGAGCCCATAGCGCGACACGCTTGTAGGAACTGCACCATAGCGGGGCCAGAAACACTAGGGGAAACGGCCACGTCGACCGCGGCAGGAGTCACGGACACGCCACCCGGGGACAGCGCCGCCAAAAATGGCGCGAATGCCGCCGTCATTGCCGACACTGCCGCCGTAACGGCAGAGGGATCCGGAGCTGCAGCCCCTACGGACCCCCCGCTCCCCGGGTCCGCAGCACCCGCATTATTGCGTGAAGCACCAGCCACCCCCACACCGCCACGGCCCCCACCCACCGTGAGAACCGGATGGCCACCGCTCCCAGAC
Source organism: Pseudophryne corroboree (assembly GCF_028390025.1). Taxonomy (NCBI): domain Eukaryota; kingdom Metazoa; phylum Chordata; class Amphibia; order Anura; family Myobatrachidae; genus Pseudophryne; species Pseudophryne corroboree. The sequence continues at coordinate 334,154,183 of NC_086450.1, read as the reverse complement.
CCCTCTCCTCCACTCCTGTCCCCCACAGCAACTGAAGCAGAATCCGGGGAGCCCCCCCATTGGAGTGGGGAGAGCCCCCAGGAGGCACCAGCGCCAAACATGCACGCGGGCGCGCCCGCGAATCAGCAGCTGCCTGGCAGGGGCGGCTAGTGGACAAGCCACGGGCCGCAGCCCTGAAACCAACCCCCTGAAACAGTGGGGATCCTCCATCCCCCACATCCCTTCTTGCCTGCACGACTCTCAGCGGTGGAGGGCGCGGGGACCGCGAGCGCGTCCCCGAGCCGCCGCAACCGGAGAGGGATCACCGCCAGCGGGCACCCCCGCTGGCTCCCCCTTACGACCGCCCGACCGCATCCTCCGCCGCCCGGCACCTCGCCCCCCCTAGCTGCCGCTGCGCCGGGGGAATCCCCCGGCACCTGCGGCACAGCCAGCACAGGAGCGGACGCCTGCGCCGCCGCGCACGCCCGTGGATGGGCACCCGCGGCAGCGTCCAGGGACGGAGCCTCGGGCGTGAGCGCAGCACCACGGCCCGGGGCACGGGATGAAGAGGGGGCAGGAGAAGCATACCGCACAGGGGCACCAGAGGAGCGGCGGGGACGGGACATGGCGGTCAAAACGATAAAAGTGATGGGCACAGAGAGGGGGTGGGGGCACCAGATGTAATGTGGCACAATATAAAAGCTGGCAGTGTGTTAACACAGCAACAATGCGAGCTGCACAAAAAACACAGGAGCACTCACCCCTACCACGACAAAAGCAGAAGAGGCTGACCCAGCCCCTTTCTCAGGCTTAAGAACCCATTCCACCTACCCCCAACATTCATTCCTATTGGCTAACAATAAAACTCCCATAATGCCTTACTGTCCTGCCCCCAGACTAGCTGAGGTTTAACCCACTCCTCTCCTATTCTGTCAATTCGTTCTCCTTTCATCCACAGGGGACCCCTCTGGGTCACATAAAAGGTCATTTGCACAAACAGTACAAACTGGTACCGACACGGACTCTGATTCCTGTGTCGACAGTGGACACTAGTGGAATAGATCCAAAGTTAGCGAAAAACATTCAGTACATGATTGTTGCTATAAAAGAGGTGTTAGAAGTTACGGAGGCCCCTCCTTTACCACAGGAGAAGGCTTACTTTTGTAAAGAAAAGAAAATGAATGTAACTTTTCCTCCATCTCATGAGCTGAACAGTCTCTTTGAGGGAGTCTGGACAAATCCTGAAAAGAAATTTCAGGTTCCCAAAAGAATTCAGGTAGCTTACCCTTTCCCTGCAGAGGACAGGAAAAGGTGGGAGTCACCCCCCGTTTTAGACAGTGCCCTGTTGCGGTTAACAAAAAAAGTGATTCTCCCTGCGCCTGGGACGGCTTCACTAAAGGAGTCGGCAGACCGCAAGTTAGAGACTACGTTGAAATCTATAAATTGTCACGATCCAGGTAATTCATTATCAGTATTTACCTTCCAAATTCCTCTTGAGACTGTCCCAGCGTTCCAAACCTGGATTCCATCTGCACTGTCTGCATGCAGCACGCTGCATCTCATTGTCTCAAGTCTGTTCACTGTGATTCTGGCAGCTTCATGATTAAAACTCACATGCAAGTTACACAACAGTCTTTCCCTCCAAGTTCAAACATGGGCGCAGCCATGTTTGTTTCACATGTTACTTTTCAGCCTATCAGCTGCACTCTGGTTTCTGCATAATTATCCAGCAGCTGTACTCTAGACTCTGCTTAATCAGCCAGCCAATCCCTGTTTCCCAGCTGGTATAAATATCCTGTTCCTGGGCTGGAAAGTTGTCAGTGCTTCAGTTGTCATCCTAGTGAAACCAGTCTCTTCCTATTGTGGTTGTTCCTGCCTGCAAACTCCACTAGAGACTCACACCAGTTCCACTCTCCATGGTGCAGCCTGACTCTGCAGTGTCTCATCATTGCATCCTGTGACTGGCAGTTACCCAACTCCGGCTTCCAGCTTCCAGCGGTGCTCTGCCCTGCCAGTCACCATTGGTGTTCCGCCATCGATCTCCAGTCACCATCGGTGTTCCGCCATCGATCTCCAGTCACCATCGGTGTTCCGCCATCGATCTCTAGCTACATCGGTGTTCCGCCATCGATCTCCCATTGCACCCTGCGTCTAGCAGATTACTATAACACCGGCTTCCAGCATTCCAGCTTCCAGCGGGGCCCTGTTCCTGTATTCCGGTAATCTGCGCTCTCAAGCATCTCCTGTATATGCTCTCAAGCATCTCCTGTATATGCTCTCAATCATCTCCTGTATATGCTCACAAGCATCTCCTGTATATGCTCACAAGCATCTCCTGTATCTGCTCTCAAGCATCTCCTGTATCTGCTCTCAAGCATCTCCTGTATATGCTCTCAAGCATCTCCTGTATATGCTCCTAAGCATCATCTATACATTCCTCGCTCTCAAGCTACATTAGTGCACTCCAGCACTATCTAGTCAGCTCTTCCATTGGACCAGTCCCATCTGGTAAAACCTGGCAGTTCACAGTCACCAGCTTCTACTTCCAATCAGCTCCCTAGTGCATTGGTAAGGACATACTATCTCCAGGTCCTTCAAGACTGTACCCAATTGTACCACACCTAGAGAATTCCTATATGCACTTCCAAGAACTGTGACTTGTTATCATTCAACTGCCAATATTCATTACTGAGCTGAGTTTCAATAAAACCTTTGAACATATCCTCTGTTGTCGTGGTCACGCCTTCGGGCCTTAGGTACTGCAGGTTCACGCATGTCCAGGAGTCCTCTCTGGACTCTCACATTTAAGTATACCTCAGCCCCTACAACCGAGGCTTCCAGTAGTGAGCACCAGCCCTCAGTTGTGACAGTAAGCACTAATGGATCCGGCCGGAGACCAGGTCCAAGCGACCAGCCCGATGCAAGAGCTTGCAGCCTGCCTTGAACATCAGGAGGCTGCACAGGGCCATGTGATTCGCTGTCCCAGGGGACCTCTCCTCTCGGCTGGATGGAATCCAAACTACCCTTCGTGGTTCAGGGGCGTCCAGTGTGCTGACTGCAGTACCGTTGGTGGTGTCCCCACCCACCATTCCCGTTTCTGTTCCTCATCTCCATTTACCGACACCTGATACTCCTCTTCAGGTATCTGATTCAAGAAAACTCTCTGACATTTTTGTGAAAGACATTCCTGTTGAGGGGATGAGCTCCTCTGTTCATCATTCCCGGTCCTCACTGTTCCTTGTCGCTTGTAAATTTGAATATTTAAGGATTCTCAATCAATTGTTGGAACAGTTACAAGACCTTCTCTCTAGCATTGTTACGATTATTTCAAAGTGTCTCAGTGATACTCCTAATATCTCTGCTCCCATCTCCATGAAAGCCTTCCCACAGTCTGCTGAGAACAAAGATGTGACAGCTGCCAATCTCTCTATGTCCAAGTCATTTCCCCTTGCACCAATTAAAGATACGTTCCGGATTAAGCCACGGTCTACACTTTTTGAAAAGGAACGCAAGCATTGCATGCAGTTTCAACTCTGTTTCTACTGTGGGCATTCTGATCACTTTATTAAAGACTATACTCTCCGTTAGCCAAGGAAGTGTGTTAGATCTCCACATCACAGCATTCATAGTTACAAACCTTCCTATGTGGAATCTTCAGCTCCTTCTGATCCGGTCAGGAACAATAAGAAGGTCGATCAAAGAGAAACCCAATTCTACAATTGGGGTCCTGTGACCAGGAGCCCCATTTCCAATTTTGGGAAACAAAGGAGATTAAATAAGACTTTCTTCACCAAAGGGAAGTCAAATTTTGCAGCCCAAGAAGGGGCGTTCGTTTCTACAGCCCAAGGAGGGGCGTTCGTTTCTGCAACCCCAGGAGGGGTATCCAATGTTCAAGCTTTAGTAGGGGCATATGAGTCTTCCCAAAAAGGAGTTTCTGATCTGTCAACCCCAGGAGGGGTGCTGGAGATAACAACCCTGAGAAAGGTGTCTGATTCGTCAACCCCAGGAGGGGCCACCAAAGTTTCAGCCCCAAGGGAAGTATCCAGAGCCAAGTTCCCAGATGGAAATTTTTGTGCTACAGATGCAGTTATGAACTTCTGTTACCTGTCTTCAGAGAGCACCACCCTGTTTGCATCCAGCATGGACTAGGTCCAGGATGTTCTAACTGAACACTTGGATACCACTCTTTCCGGTTCTAACCGGATTCAGACTCCTTCAGTTCCAGCTGATTCAACTGTCTCCAGACTCAATCCGGTTCCATCCGTCTGTCTGAAGATTCCTTCGGTTCCAGCCGATTCAAATATCTCAGGACCCAATCCAGTTCCATCCGTAGGTCCAAAGACTCCTCCGGTCCCAGCCGTTTTAAGCTTTTCTGAACCCAATCCGGGCTCATCCGTCTGTTCGGATCAGCCTCCTTCGGTTCCAGCCGATTCCAGCACCTTCGGATCTAATCCGGTCCTATCCGTCGGTCCAAAGCCTCCGCCGGTCTCAGCCGGTTCAAATTTGTCTGGACTCAATCTGGTCTCGTCCATAAGTCCGGCACAGTCTCCTCTGGTTCCAGCCAGTTCAACTTCATCAGGATTCAATCTAGATCCTTCCGTTTGTTCAGGTAAATAACTTATAAGAAGTGTCCTGGGGCCACTCCTAAGGGGGGGGGGGTGCTGTCACGATCCAGGTAATTCCTTATCAGTATTTACCTTCCAAATGCCTCTTCAGATTGTCCCAGCATTCCAAACCTGGATTCCATCTGCACTGTCTGCATGCAGCACGCTGCATCTCATTGTCTCAAGTCTCTTCACTGTGATTCTGGCAGCTTCATGGTTAAAACTCACATGCAAACCGTCTTTCCCTCCAAGTTCAAACATGGGCGCAGCCACGTTTTGTTTTCATCACATGTTACTTTTCAGCCTATCAGCTGCACTCTGGTTTCTGCCTAATTATCCAGCAGCTGCACTCTAGACTATGCTTAATCAGCCAGCTGGTATAAATATCCTGTTCCTGGGCTGGAAAGTTGTCAGTGCTTCAGTTGTCATCCTAGTGAAACCAGTCTCTTCCTATTGTGGTTGTTCCTGCCTGCAAACTCCACTAGAAACTCACACCAGTTCCACTCTCCATCGTGCAGCCTGACTCTGCAGTGTCTCATCATTGCATCCTGTGACCGGCAGTTACCCGACACCGGCTTCCAGCATTCCAGCTTCCAGCGGTGACCTGTTCCTGTATTCCGGTAGTCTGCGCTCTCAAGCATCTCCTGTATATGCTCTCAAGCATCTCCTGTATCTGCGCTCACAAGCATCTCCTGTATCTGCGCTCACAAGCATCTCCTGTATCTGCTCTCAAGCATCTCCAGTATATGCTCCTAAGCATCATCTATACATTCCTCACTCTCAAACTACATTAGTGCGCTCCAGCACTATCTAGTCAGCTCTTCCATTGGACCAGTCCCATCTGGTAAAACCCGGCAGTTCACAGTCACCAGCTTCTACTTCCAATCAGCTCCCTAGTGCATTGGTGTTGGTAAGGACATACTATCTCCAGGTCCTTCAAGACTGTACCCAATTGTACCACACCTAGAGACTTCCTATATGCACTTCCAAGAACTGTGACTTGTTATCTGTTATCATTCTGCTACTGCCAATATTCATTACTGAGCTGAGTTTCAATAAAACCTTTGAACATATCCTCTGTTGTCGTGGTCACGCCTTCGGGCTTTAGGTACTGCAGGTTCACGCATGTCCAGGAGTCCTATCTGGACTCTCACATTTAAGCATACCTCAGCCCCTACAACTGAGGCTTCCAGTAGTGAGCACAAGCCCTCAGTTGTGACATTTATGTGGCCAATGGAACACTACTCAGGCCAACCATTGCCTGTGCGTGGGTGAGTAGTGCTATTGAAAAGTGGTCAGAAAAAAAAGTCCACAGTGTCTCTAGGATCACAGGAGTAGAAATCAGCCCTGCTTCTGCCAAATCTTCAGCATGACGCTGGGGCTCCCTTGCAGGAGTCCGCTCAGGTGGGGGAATGTCTGAAACTCTTCAGTCAGTTCTGGGTTCAATCTGGCCTGGACCCGTGGGTCTTACAAATAGTGTCCCACAGGTACAAACTGGAGTTTCAACACATTCCCCTATGCTGATTTTTCAAATTGACCTTACCAGCTTCTATCTCAGACAGGGAAGTGGTAGCAGCAGCAATACAAAAATTGTGTCAGGACCAAGTCATTGTCCTGGTTCCCTTGTTACAACAAGGAGAAGAGTTTTATTCAAGCCTATTCGTAGTTCTGAAGCCGGACGGCTCGGTCAGACCGATTCTAAACCTTAAAACTCTGAATCTCTACCTGCAACGATTCAAGTTCAAGATGGAATCTCTGAGGGCAGTGATTTCCAGTTTGGAGGAAGGGGACTTCATGGTGTGAATGGACTTAAAAGATGCCTACTTACATGTTCCCATTTATCCTCCACATCAAGCTTATCTGAGATTCGCGATACAGGATTGTCATTACCAATTTCAGACGTTACCGCTTGGTAACGGTAACTCTTCGGACTCTCCACAGCACCGAGGGTGTTCACCAAGGTGATGGCAGAGATGATGGTCCTCCTTCGACTGCAAGGAGTCAATATAATTCCTTACCTGGACGATCTCCTGATAAAAGCGAGGTCCAGGGAAAGGTTGGTGCAGAACATTGCACTCTCCCTGACAGTACTTCAACAACACGGTTGGATCATAAATTTTCCAAAATCATAGTTGGAACCAACGACAAGATTGTCTTTTCTGGGGATGATACTGGACACAGATCTACAGAGGGTATTTCTTCCAGTAGAGAAGGCTCTGGAAATCCAGAGAATGGTCAAACAAATTCTGCAACCAACAAGAGTGTCAATTCATCAATGCATTTGGTTGTTGGGAAAGATGGTAGCGGCCTACGAGGCCATACAGTTTGGCCGATTCCATGCCAGAGTATTCCAGTGAGACCTGTTGGACAAGTGATCCAGATCCCATCTACACATGCATCAGAGGATAATCCTGTCATCCAAAGCCAGAATTTCGCTCCTGTGGTGGCTACACAGTTCTCACCTCCTAGAGGGACGCATGTTCGGGATTCAGGACTGGGTCCTAGTAACCACGGATGCAAGTCTCCGAGGCTGGGGAGCAGTCACACAGGGAGAAAGCTTCCAAGGAAGATGGTCAAGTAAAGAAACTTGTCTTCACATAAACATTCTGGAGTTGAGAGCCATTTACAACGGCCTTCTACAAGTGGTGCATCTTCTTCAAGATCAACCAGTACAGATCCAGTCGGACAATGTAACAGCAGTCGCATACATAAACCATCAGGGCGGAACGAAAAGCAGAGCGGCGATGGCAGAGGTGACAAAGATCCTCCTCTGGGCAGAAAGACATGCAAGAGCTCTGTCGGCAATTTTCATTCTGGGAGTGGACAACTGGGAAGCAGACTTACTCAGCAGACATGATCTCCAGGAGAATGGGGCCTTCACCAAGAAGTCTTCGCAGAGGTGACAGGTCTTTGGGGAGTTCCTCAAGTAGACATGATGGCATCTCGTCTCAACAAGAAGCTTCAGAGATATTGTTCCAGGCCGAGAGACCCTCAAGCAATAGCAGTGGATGCACTAGTGACCCAGTGGGTGTTTCTGTCAGTGTATGTCTTCCCTCCACTTCCACTCATACCGAAAGTTCTCAAGATCATAAGAAGAACTGGGGTTCGAGCGATCCTCATTGTCCCAGACTGGCCAAGGAGGTCTTGGTATCCAGATCTTCAGGAGTTGCTCATAGAAGATCCTCGGCCTCTTCCTCTTCGCGAGGATCTGCTGCAGCAGGGGCCGTACGTGTATCAAGACTTACCGCGGCTATGTTTGACGGCATGGCTGTTGGGCTCCGGATCTTAGCCCAAAAGGGCATTCCCAAAGAAGTCATCCCCACTCTTATTCAGGCCAGGAAAGGAGTAACGTCAAGACATTACCACCGTATTTGGAGAAAATATGTGTCTTGGTGTGAAACCAAGAAAGCTCCAACGGAAGAGTTTCAGTTAGGACGTTTTCTCCATTTTCTTCAGGCGGGTGTGGATGCGGGGCTACGATTGGGTTCAATCAAGGTCCAGATTCTGGCCTTGTCGGTTTTCTTTCAGAAACAATTGGCCTCCCTTCCTGAAGTTCAGACATTCGTGAAAGGGGTTCTGCACATCCAACCTCCATTTGTGCCTCGTGGCACCATGGGATCTTAACGTGGTGTTGCAGTTCCTTCAATCGGATTGGTTTGAACCTCTCCAGGAGATAGAGTTAAAGTTTCTCACTTGGAAAGTGGTCATGCTGTTGGCCTTGGCATCTGCAAGGCGGGTGTCTGAGTTAGGGGCCTTGTCTCACAAGAGCCCTTACTTGATCTTTCATGAAGATAGGGCTGAGTTAAGAACTCGTCAGCAATTTCTTCCAAAGGTGGTTTCTTCTTTTTATATAAACCAACCTATTGTGGTGCCAGTGGCTACTGACACCTTCGCTACTTCAAAGTCTCTGGATGTGGTCAGAGCTTTGAGAATTTATGTCGCAAGAACAGCTCGGATACGGAAAACAGAGGCTCTGTTTGTCCTGTATGCTCTCAACAAGATTGGGTGTCCTGCTTCCAAGCAGACCATTGCGCGCTGGATCAGAGGTACGATTCAGCAAGCTCATTCCACGGCAGGATTGCCGATACCGAATTCGGTGCATGCCCATTCTACTAGAAAGGTGGGCTCATCCTGGGCGGCTGCCCGGGGGGTCTCGGCATTACAACTTTGCCGAGCAGCTACTTGGTCAGGGACAAACACGTCTGCTACGTTTTACAAGTTTGACACCTTGGCCGATGAGGACCTAAAGTTTGGCCAATTGGTGCTGCAGGGTCATCCGCACTCTCCCGCCCGTACTGGAGCTTTGGTATAACCCCATGGTACTAAAGTGGACCCCAGTATCCTCTAGGACGCATAAAAAAACAGGATTTTTATACCTACCGGTAAATCCTTTTCTCCTAGTCCGTAGAGGATGCTGGGCACCCAGCCCAGTGCGTACTTTACCTGCAGTTGTTAGTTTGTTTAAAATGTTTTCAGCACGTTTGCTGTAATGTTAATGCTCGTTGGCATGTGTTTTGATGAATGCCATGTTTTGCGGCATGGTTGAAGTGTGAGCTGGTATGAATCTCATCATTAACTTAAAAGTAAATCCTTTTCTCGAAATGTCCGTCTCCCTGGACACAGTTCCTATACTAAGGTCTGGAGGAGGGACATGGAGGGAGGAGCCAGTTCACACTCTAGAAAAAGTCTTAAAGTGCCCATGGCTCCTGCGGAACCGTCTATACCCCATGGTACTGAAGTGGACCCCAGCATCCCCTACGGACTAAGAGAAAAGGATTTACCGGTAGGTATTAAAATCCTGTTTTTAAAAAAAAACTATGAGTTTAATTGTTTTTTTACATATTTATTGTAAAATATGAAGAAGTGTAAATATCACTGTGTTTTTGTCTTAATTACATAATAAAATAGCAAAATCAAACAATAATATAAACAAAACCATAATTATTGAAAATATATATTTTTTTGTTCCTCAAACTTCGTTTTGTCGCTTTCCACTTACAAGTTTTTTCTGTGTCTTCTGTGTGTTTCATCCAGCAGTAGTCAGCCATCAAGTTGACGTCCCAATTACCCTGGTATCTTCTTTCTACATCTTTAATGTCTTCGTGGAACCGTTCAACATGTTCTTCACTGTAGTGTCTGAGATTATTCAGGAAATGCTCAATATGGGAATTCAAAAAAATTTACTTTTAAACTCATATTACAGCCAAGGTTGCAGCCAATGGGGGCCCCATTATTTGCTCTGGTCCGGTTGGTCTCCTCTTTGTTGCCATCACGCACACGGCATGCCACTCTGCCATCCTGTCCCTGTCTGACCCATCTGCTGGGAACTTCTGGAGACTTCTGGGAACTCAACATTTAAAAATCATCTTCAGAGATAAACTTGGAATATCTAAGTTCCACCAAAAGATTACATTCAAGATAAGCTCAGCGGCATTGTTAATAAACCGTTTTTATTTTGTTATCACTTATCGGCAACCCCCAGCATGTGAGGAGATAGACGCAGATCTTGCTGCCGATGCAATGATCTGCGTCTATCTCTGAATGAGGTCCATTGATTGTAAGCAACAACTGGGCAGGGACTGGTGTGAATGAGTGACTTGTTCTCCGTTAAGCACTGAAAAATATGTGTGCGATGTATAGATATATAAATAACTTAAATAAAAGGTTCCCCAAACTCTTTTAAATTGAAAGCTCTTTTGGATAGGGCCTTTTTCCACTTTTACTTCATGTTATTTAATCTAGACTGCTTTACGTCATGATCCCCTCATTGTACAGCACGGCAAGCTGTCAGCTCGTTCTAATTGATAATAGTTTTGTGCGCTGCAGTGTCCATTTTGATGTTCAGAAATGACCGCTTCTTTTGTTTTGTTGCAGACTATGGTATCTGGATGATAGATCGACAATGCATTGATCAACAGTCAATAGGTCAACACTATATGGTAAACATGCATTAGGTCGAGGTACAAAAGGTCAACAGTGCTTAAGGTCGACAGTTACAAAAGGTTGACAGGTTCAGGTTCCACACAAATGGTGGACACAAGATTTATTAGTTTTTCACATGTTTTACGAACATGTGATTTACTATCCACATGGACATTCATTGGGAACAGTACCCTGTGGTGAGTGAACAGAGCAGAGTGAGTCACCTTGTACAAAGCATGGTGAGCAAAGTGAGCCTGCAAGGGTACACGTTTGTACTGATGGTGGTAACATAACATGAAATTGCCATGTTGACCCTTTGTCCCTGTCGACCTTTTTAACCTGTTGACCTTTTTTACCTGTCAACCTACTGCAGTCTTAGGACCTCTACTATCCATGCACAGTTTATTATTATCCATCAGCGGGTCATGTAATGCTATTTTATGTAACATCTCTATTCTGGCAGCACCAGTGCATTTAGATTACTCATTAGTGGATATTTTAAGTATTAAGTGTGTTTTGTATATGTGGAATGCCTTGTTACTAGATTTAATGGTGATCTTAGGTCTGGAACAGTGGGGGTGGACAAAGAGGACACCTGTGATGGGCCCTAAGATTCCAAGGGCCACAGGGGGGGATAAATAAAGACACATGGGGTGGGTGGGGGAAGGCTGAGCCACAAGCAGAAGGGGGGTGCTGAGAGACACAGGGGAAGGCTGGGCCACAAAGGGGGGGGGGCTGAGAGACAAAGGGGAATAGAAAGGATGAGAGACACAGGGTAATGGGGAGGCTGAGAGAAACATGGAAATTGGGAGGCTGAGATAAATATGGGAATGGAAGGCAGGGAGACACAGGGGAATGGGGAGGCTGGGAAACAGGGGAATAGGAAGGTTGAGAGACACAGGATAAGGGGAGGCTGAGAGATACGGGGGAATGGTAAGGCTTAGTGAATCATGGGAATGGGGAAACTAAGAGACACAAAGGTATAGGTAGGATGGTGCTGCAGAGACACAGGTGAGGATGAGGCTAGAGTAATACAGGTGAGGAGTGAGACTGAAGAGATGGTGAGGCTGGATAGAGACATGGGGGATAAGCCAGTGGCCAACTAGCCTGCCCCTACCTCGGAGGGATAGAAGGACCCAAAAATATGAATGTACTGGGCCCTAAGACTTCTGTTTGTGGCCCTGATCTCTAATCACTCCTTTGAAACATTGTCTACATTTATATAAAGAAAAAAAAACACCATTATTCTGGTACCAGGGCCAACATTTGAGGGGGCAATCAGGATAACTGTCAAAACCCTAAACCACTGGGGGTATCCTATTTCTTCTCCTAATTTTCTACTATAGGGTTAGTCACCTGTATCTGAAATTCTGTAAACCCAAATGATCCAAAATCACACATTTTTTTTAGATGTGACTGAGACCTTTGCTTTCTGATGTTCAAGCTACACAAACTTTGTTTCATGCACAAAAACAGGATTTTTATACCTACTGATAAATCCTTTTCTCCTTGTCCGTAGAGGATGCTGGGGTCCACTTTAGTACCATGGGGTATAGACGGTTCCGCAGGAGCCATGGGCACTTTAAGACTTTTTCAGAGTGTGAACTGGCTCCTCCTTCTATGCCCCTCCTCCAGACCTCAGTATAGGAACTGTGCCCAGGGAGACGGACAATTCGAGAAAAGGATTTACTTTAAGTTAATGGTGAGATTCACACCAGCTCACACTTCAACCATGCCGCACAACAAGGCATACAACATAACACATGCCAACGAGCATGACCATTGCAGCAACGTGCTGAAAACAATTTAACATAACCCCTGTGTAAAATTATAACAAAATAACTACTGCAGGTAATGTACGCACTGGGTTGGGTGCCCAGCATCCTCTACGGACTAGAAGAAAAGGATTTACCGGTAGGTATTAAAATCCTGTTTTTTTTATGCGTCCTAGAGGATGCTGGGGTCCACTTTAGTACCATGGGGTTATACCAAAGCTCCAGTACAGGCGGGAGAGTGCGGATGTCCCTGCAGAACCGACTGACCAAACTTTAGGTCATCAGCGGCCAACGTGTCAAACTTGTAAAATTTAGCAAACGTGTTTGTCCCTGACCAAGTAGCTGCTCGGCAAAGCTGTAATGCCGAGACCCCCCGGGCAGCCGCCCAGGATGAGCCCACCTTACTTGTAGAATGGGCATTTACCGAATTCGGTATCGGCAAACCTGACGTGGAATGAGCGTGCTGAATCGTACCTCTGATCCAGCGCGCAATCAGGACACCCAATCTTGTTGGGAACATACAGGACAAACAGTGCCTCTGTTTTCCGTATCCGAGCTGTTCTTGCAACATAAATTCTCAAAGCTCTGCCCACATCCAGAGACTTTGAAGCAGCGAAGGTGTCAGTAGCCACTGGCACCACAATAGGTTGGTTTACATGGAAAGAAGAAACCACCTTTGGAAGAAATTGCTGATGAGTTGTTAATTCAGCCCTATCTTCATGGAAGATCAAGTAAGGGCTCTTGTGAGACAAGGCCCCTAACTCAGACACCCTCCTTGCGGATGCCAAGGCCAACAGCATGACCACTTTCCAAGTGAGAAACTTTAACTCCACCTCCTGAAGAGGTTCAAACCAATCTGATTGAAGGAACTGCAAAACCACGTTAAGATCCCATGGTGCCGTCGGAGGCACAAAAGGAGGTTGGATGTGCAGAACCCCCTTCACGAACGTCTGAACTTCCGGAAGGGAGGCCAATTGTTTCTGAAAGAAAACTGATAAAGCCAAAATTTGGACCTTGATTGAACCCAATCTTAAGCCTGCATCCACACCCGCCTGAAGAAAATGGAGAAACGTCCTAACTGAAATTTTTCCGTTAAAGCCTTCATGGTTTCACACCAAGACACATATTTTCTCCAAATACAGTGGTAATGTCTAGACGTTACTCCTTTCCTGGCCTGAATAAGAGTGGGAATGACTTTTTTGGGAATATCCTTCCTGGCTAGGATCCGGCGTTCAACAGCCATGCCGTCAAACGCAGCCACGGTAAGTCTTGAGGCCGAGGATCTTCTATGAGTAACTCCTGAAGATCCGGATACCAAGCCCTCCTTGGCCAGTCTGGGACAATGAGGATCGCTCGAACCCCTGTTCTTCTTATGAGCTTGTGAACTTTTGGAATTAGTGGAAGTGGAGGGAGCACGTACACCGACCGAAATATCCACTGGGTCACTAGTGCATCCACTGCTATTGCTTGTGGGTCTCTTGACCTGGAACAATATCTCTGAAGCTTCTTGTTGAGACGAGATGCCATCATGTCTACAATGACCTGTCACCTCTGCAAAGACTTCTTGGTGGAGGCCCCATTCGCCTGGGTGGAGATCGTGTCTGCTGAGGAAGTCCGCTTCCCAGTTATCCACTCCCGGAATAAAAGTTGCAGACAGAGCTCTTGCATGTCTTTCTGCCCAGAGGAGGATCTTTGTCATCTCTGCCATTGCCGCTCTGCTTTTCATTCCGCCTTGACGGTTTATGTACGCCACCGCTGTTACATTGTCTGACTGGATCTGAATCGGTTGATCTTGAAGAAGATGCACCGCTTGTAGAAGGCCGTTGTAAATGGCTCTCAACTCCAGAACGTTTATGTGAAGACAGGTTTCTTGATTTGACCATCTTCCTTGGAAGCTTTCCCCCTGTGTGAATGCTCTCCAGCCTCGGAGACTTGCATCCGTGGTTACTAGGACCCAGTCCTGAATCCCGAACCTGCGTCCCTCTAGGAGGTGAGAACTGCGTAGCCACCACAGGAGCGAAATTCTGGCTTTGGACGACAGGATTATCCTCTGATGCATGTGTAGATGGGATCCGGACCACTTGTCCAACAGGTCCCACTGGAATACTCTGGCATGGAATCGGACAAACTGTAGGGCCTCGTAGGCCGCTACCATCTTCCCCAACAAACGTATGCATTGATGAATCAACACTTTTGTTGGTCTTAGAATTTGTTTGACCATTCTCTGGATTTCCAGAGCCTTTTCCACTGGAAGAATTACCCTCTGTACTTCCATGTCCAGTATCATCCCCAGAAACGATAATCTTGTTGTCCGTTCCAACTGTGACTTTGGAAAATTTATGATCCAACCGTGTTGTTGAAGTACTGTCACGGAGAGTGTAATACCTGGACCTCGCCTTTATCAGGAGATCGTCCAGGTAAGGAATTCTATTGACTCCTTGCTGTCGAAGGAGGACCATCAGCTCCGCCATCACCTTGGTAAACACCCTCGGTGCCGTGGATAGCCCGAACGGCAACATCTGAAATTGGCAATGACAATCCTGCTCTGCGAATCTCAGATAAGCTTGATGTGGAGGATAGATAGGAACATGTAAGTAGGCATCTTTTATGTCCACTGACACCATGAAGTCCTTTTCCTCCAGACTGGAGATCAACGCCCTCAGAGATTCCATCTTGAAATTGAACCTTTGCATGTAGAGATTCAGTGTTTTCAGATTTAGAATCGGTCTGACCGAGCCGTCCGGCTTCGGAACTATGAAAAGGCTTGAATAAAACCTTTCTCCTTGTTGCGACAAGGGAACCAGGACAACCACTTGATCCTGACACAATTTTTGTATTGCTGCTGATACCACTTCCCTGTCTGAGACAGAAACTGGTAAGGCCGATTTGAAAAATCGGCATGGGGGAATGTCTAGAAACTCCAGCTAGTACCCCTGGGACACTATTTGTAAGACCCTCGGGTCCAGGCCAGATTGAACCCAAATGTGACTGAAGAGCTTCAGACGTGCCCCCACCTGAGGGGACTCCCGCAAGGGAGTCCCAGCGTCATGCTGAAGATTTGGCAGAAGCAGAGGTTGATTTCTGCTCCTGTGATCCTGGAGACACTGTGGACTTTTTACCTTTTCCCCTTCCTTTACCTGCAAAGAAAGGGGAACTTTTACTCTTTTTGTATTTATTGGGCCGAAAGGACTGCATCTGAGAGTGATGTGTCTTTTTCGCCAGCACCGGAGCATTAGGCAAAAATGTTGATTTACCTGCGGTAGCCGCAGAAACTAAGGCATCCAGCCCATCTCCAAACAAGGCCTCGCCTTTATACGGGAGAGCCTCCATATTCCTTTTGGAATCAGCGTATGCGTTCCATTGGCGAATCTACAACGCCCTACGTTCTGAAATTGCCATGGTAGCGGCTCTTGATCCCAAGAGACCAATATCTTTCATGGCTTCCAGCATGTACGCAGCAGCGTCTTTGATATGACCTAACGTTAGGAGTATCTCGTCTCTATCTATCGTGTCAATGTCAGATGACAAGTTTTCCGACCATTTTTCAATAGCACTACTCACCCATGCACAGGCAATGGTAGGCCTGAGTAGCGTCCCATTGGTCACATAAATAGATTTCAACATAGTCTCTAACTTGCGGTCTGTCGGCTCCTTTAGTGAAGCCGTCCCAGGCTCAGGGAGAATCACCTTTTTTGTTAACCGTGACAGGGCACTGTCTAAAATGGGGGGTGATTCCCACCTTTTCCTGTCCTCTGCAGGGAAAGGGTAAGCTGCCTGAATTCTTTTGGGAATCTGAAATTTCTTTTCAGGGTTTATCCAGACTCCTTCAAAGAGACTGTTCCGCTCATGAGATGGAGGAAAAGTTACATTAGTTTTCTTCTCTTTATTAAAGTAAGCCTTCTCCTGTGGTAAAGGAGGGGGCTCTGTAACTTCTAACACCTCCTTTATAGCAACAATCATGTATTGAATGTTTTTTGCTAACTTTAGATCTATTCCCCTGGAATCACTAGTGTCGACACAGGAATCAGAGTCCGTGTCGGTATCAGTTTGTACTACTTGTGCAAATGACCTTTTTTGTGAACCAGAGGGGTCCACTGTGGATGAAAAGGCAGAACTATT
Organism: Pseudophryne corroboree; assembly: GCF_028390025.1. Taxonomy (NCBI): domain Eukaryota; kingdom Metazoa; phylum Chordata; class Amphibia; order Anura; family Myobatrachidae; genus Pseudophryne; species Pseudophryne corroboree. Next base: position 334,137,784 of record NC_086450.1, on the reverse strand, counting down.
AAAAATCACGTCCTCCACGGATTTTCTCCAATTTTCTGCATGAGACTCAGACTTATCCAATCTCTTACTAATATGATTCACACTATCACGTAATTCTTTCACCCATTCAGGCTCGTGGAGCGACGGCAGCGCCACCACATTACAACTCTGTGTCCCTAAAATGGCTCCCTGCCTCAGACATGTCACACACGTGCACAATCACACCACAGACACTCCGGGGCTACTGGTGTCAAAGTCAGAAAAATATCACGATGCACACTGCCATATTTGCACCTCATACAGGTCCGCGCTGCGCATGCGTGCGCTCTCCCGGGCGTGCGCATACTCGCTGTTGCGGGCACCCGCAGGCGCACGGTATGTGCATTTACGGTAGAGTTTATGTGTTCGTAGCGTGCGACTCAATCGTTACATATTTTCACCATATAATGTATTTTGTAGATCATGGTCCCTTTGATAGATTCTGAAAGTTTGGTTAATGTAGCATGTTCATGGACAGAGAAGTCCCTCTTTGTTTGATACGAAGGGTCAGACAGGAGTAATACTGTGGTGTTTAGTATCCATCGGAAGAATATTTAATTAGCAATATTCCGGTGTTGGTTTGAAGCGGATTAATCGCTCGTGCGAATAGTTATGGACATAAGAAGTTTATGTCCATTTACTATTGTTTGCACTTACTTATCCATGCGGCGGGAAACCTAGTTTCCCACCCACCTGAGCAGTTGGAAATCGTCACAGCCCACCTGTATGAATCAACCTATGACCTTTTGTTATAATGCGAGGAGGAATTCCTGTGTCCAATGAACAATGAGATTGTAGGGACCATTGAATTGTATTGTGTGTGGGGCATAAATAGACAAGCCGATCACATCCAGCTCACTCTTCAACGGTTCTCATTGCTGATAATCGGGAGCTGGATGTCCAGAGGCGCATGCGATCGTTCCCCTTTGTGCGTAAGTTTTCTCCGCAATCATATTGTCTTTCTTGTTATTATGGGCCATATCTTTCTCTCTCTCTCTTCTCTTTCTCTCGTATTCTCTTAAACGTAATAGTATTGTATTATATTTCCTGTGTAGTTACCTGGTTAGTTAGTCTATGTTATATTGTAGTGTGTGACTTGTATTGTATTATTCTTTTTGCAAGTATAACATTCATATAAGGCGTTAGACCCTAAGCACAGTATCTGTGTATTTCTTATAGTGTTAAGTATTCACAGAGCGTCGGTGACGCTCAAACAGCTTTTAAGTTAATAAGGTTACACTGTGTTGCATCTACTCCCTATCTCTACACTAAGGTTTTACTGCATATTACATTGTTTATGGTTTAGATATAAAGGTTTAACATTGTGAGCGTCTGCGCCGCTGGTGATCTCCTCGTGGTCCCGAGCGTCCGCCACGCTATAGCGAACCATTACGTTAGTCAGCAGCCAATAGTGTGCCTGCCTGTGATCTCTTGGCCGTGAGCGAACGTGACGCTTGAGCGTCTCGACCTCGGCTAAGCGATTGCTACGCAACGTGCGTACCCTTACGGTACTCCATACGTCAATAGCGTACAGTGTTCTTAGGCCTCTTAAAGGGTTTTTAAATAAGATAAATATTTAGCTTTATCAATTGGCGGCTCGTCCTGTCCTTCACATATCTCTGCTAGGTAATTTCAGCAGACATTATCCAGCAGCAAAGGGCGGGAGGTCATATTCCTCGTAGTGCTGTTTGGATAAGCGTCTGCTTCGCTTAGTAAAGGGTGCTGAAGGAATCCAGAACCGGAGGTAAGAACAAAACGCTAGTGTCTTTTAAAACTGTTTATTTCTGTCTTGCGTACGCACGCACGCACATATCTGCATTTCTTTTTCATTCGTGTATTTTCATATCACTCTCCTGTTTGCCATTTTATAATTGATAAAACGTGCTAAGAAAGATTTGTCGCTATTTCATAGTTAAAGTGTAAATGTAATATATAAAGGGATAAAGTGTAAAGCCCACACGCAACTCTACCTAAGGTATGAGAGATTGGTGTGTTGCGCGGTAGACGATCGAGGATCATCTACATTGATAAACGTGTTAGTTGTGTTGCGGTGGATATTTGCTTTGCGTACACGTGTCTCTAACAAAGGGTGAGACTCGCGTACGCAACTCAAAGGCCGACGCACGCAGCGTAAATTACGCAACGGAGCGTCCGGGTACGCCCACGTAACTCAAATCACACGATAGTGTTATTGCAACAGGCGGAAAGGTGGCAACGTGGTAAGTAGCGCAAGTCTATTTTAGTGTCCGAAATTTAGATTAACAGATCCTTCTCCAAATTCACAACACATCTGGTCTAAAGAAAATTTCTGCGCAGAAATAGAAATAGAAACAAAAGTGTACATGTGGTGAGTGAGTGTTTTGTATATATAAGTTTATACAATTTTCCAGGTTGAACCACAAGAAGTCGAGTTCTCGCAGAGGTACATGCATGTAAGTGTCGTACATGGTGGCGAGGGAGGCATCCCTTGTTAAATATAAAATTTGAGCAGTAGAGTATAGTAGACCAGGAGGTCATACTACAGACCAGGAGGTCCAGGTACAGCAGACTAAGAAGTCTGCCATAAATAAGAGAAAAGGGCACAACCCAGGGGGTTGGTGCAAAACCCATATAGGCCAATAAAGCTCTGGCTGAAGGAATTCGCAGCCGAAATTTTCGATTCCACTGGTCGCTCAGCACATAAGATTAGTTGCTTGTGTGCTGAACGATTGTACCGCACGTAATTGTGTGCATTAGTTAATCTGACCAGTACCATTTGTGTACGAACCCGGTCATAAAACTATTTGTACATTCTGATGTGATTTGTGTAATTTTTTATTTTCTGAAGGGAAGTTCGCTGGTCACTCAGGAATTGTCCAACAACCAATAGTTACTGGAAAGAGTAAGTGTTCTGCGGATATCCCTCGCATGTTCCAGTAAATAGAGGTTCATAGGGGCCCTGGGTCGAGTACGCCAGCGCTAAGGCAGTGTGTAGGTCGTATTGGTCGGCGTGGGCGAGTGAGTGGGGTACTCGGTAAACCGCCACCGTCAGCCTATCGTGAACATTTTGGTTTTTGTAAGGGTTCGCTGAAGACCCTGATTGAAGGTCAGAGGTGGTGAAAGCAACGCCTGCAAGTTATGGGGGCCAACTGTTCAGGAAGGGGGCGATCAACCTCGGTTCGGGTTGATTCAGTAAACCGACCAGTCGGGTCGGCAAGGTACGTAATGTGTGAAAAATATGGTTCACATACAGAGGTTTTATGTGATGAATGGGAGAGAATGACAGTGCATGACGGGGAGAAATTCCCAAGAGTAGGTAGCTTTAGCCCAGAAGTGTTGCAAAATTTAAGGAGGAGGATATGTCTCATTAAATCAACAAAGAGACGAATCCAACATTATGATTATTTGCAGTTATGGCAACAGGAGGGTGAAATACAGAGAGGGTTGGCTCTGGCGGCGGGATCTAATCCTATCAAGAAATTGATAGCGACGGCCCCGCCGCCACCATACATATCAGGAGAGAAATTGGTTGCGGAGAATGACGCATTAGGGTGTAACAAACAAACACTTAGCAACTGTGTAAATGTTAATAAGTTAACAAATGCAAGTATTAACCCGTGCAAGTTGTACCCTGTTTTGAACTTTCCCCAGGAGTGTGATCAAGAGGACGAATCGGCAACAATATCGGCGCTCTCTCTAGCAGCCACCATAGCAGAGACAACAGTAGGCACGGCTCCACCCACGAGATTAGTAACAAAAGCCCCTAGCGGAGGGATAGGTGAGGTCGTATCTACAGGTAAGTACGGCACCATACATTACGCTGAAACCATTTCACCACAGGCTGTAGAACCTACACAGAGTGATGTTAGTAGACTTAATCCTGTTAGGGTAATAGCAGTGCCAAATGGGAAAACTGACACGACAGGAATCACACCTGTTAGGAACATTGCCATGTACAGCCCATTTTCCCGAATGGAATTAAGAACCATAGTGTCTGAATTCCCTGACCCTAGGAAAGACTTAGTTGCTAGCCAGAAATACATCAGAGACCTAGGGAACACTTTAGAGCCCAATAACAAAGACTGGCAGGTATTGCTGAGGGCATGTTTACCCTCCAATGTCGACGCAGCTCAATTTTTAGCTGACTGTGGATTAGATCAGGATGTACCTCTTACAGATGTGTACAACAAAGATAACGTAAAAAGAATAAGTTTACAGTTAAAGGAGTATTTTCCAGCGGTAGTTAAGTGGAACAAGATTTTCTCCATTAGACAGAAAGAGTCAGAAACTGCTGCAGAATATTTTCACAGGGCATTACTAGAAATGGCAAAATACACAGGTATAGAGGACATTAAAACAAACATAAACCATCGAGAAGTAGCAGTATCTGTACTAATGGATGGTTTAAAAGAGACATTAAAGACAAGGGTACAGACCACGCAACCATGTTGGCGAGGTCTGTCGGTGGCTACTTTGAGAGAGGCTGCTATTGATCACGACCGGAATATCACCCGACACAGGGAGTCACAAGGTGATAAGTTAATGGCCGTAAGTATACAGGCCCTGACCACAAGGCAGCCTTTGTATAAATCACCAAACCCTGTGGGTAAGTCAAATGTGGTAACTTGTTTTTCTTGTCATAGACAGGGACACATGGCACGAGACTGTAGAGTGAAAAATTCACAAAACTCATATCAACCCCCTAGACAACGACACGACACACGACATTGGGAGCAGGGTCCGCAGAAACGGAGTTATGAGCCACATGCAGGGGAAACAAAAAGATACCCCCCGAACAGAGACTGGCAAGCCTCTGGCAGTTCCCATTTAACCCCTTCACAAGTAGTTGCTGCCAGCGGGATTCAGGGAGGTCACCATACCCAATAGGGGTGTGGCCATACCTGTAATCTGCAGCCGGTAAAATTGATTGCAAGTCTTGGGAGTGAACCTGAAATTGCAATTAATGTAGCTGGTAAAACATTAAACTTCCTTGTAGATACAGGGGCGGCCAAATCAGTGATAAATTCAACAGTGGGCATGAGAACCACTGGTAAGACAATTCCAGCCATGGGAGTAACGGGAGTAGTCCAAAACTACCCTGTTAGCAAACCAGCCGAGATTACAGTAGGGCCTTTACATACCAAGCATTCCTTTTTGCTGGCTGCATCGGCACCGACTAATCTCCTGGGAAGGGACTTATTGTGTAAAATGGGGTGCGTCATTTATTGTACTCCTGAAGGTGTATTCTTGGACATACCTGAGAATCACGCTCAGGAAGTGCAAGACATGTTAGACTCCCCATCAAAATTAATGTCACATACCATTATGACAAATAGGACCCCATCCCAAGTAGAAGAAATGACATCCCAGATACCAGAGTCACTTTGGACTAAAGACGGACAGGACACTGGATTAATGGCAAACGTAGCTCCGGTAGTTGTGCAAGTAAAAGATGGTAGGATAGCTCCAAAAATCCCACAGTACCCTCTGAAGCCAGAGGTGGAGTTAGGAGTTTACCCAGTAATAGAGCGCTTGCTACAACAGGGCATTCTGGTAAGAACGTCCAGCACTGCCAATAGTCCCATCTTCCCTGTGAAAAAGAGTGGGGGGAGGGGTTACCGGCTAGTGCAGGATCTAAGGGGGATTAACAAAATAGTTGAGAGTCAGTTCCCCGTAGTGCCAAATCCAGCTGTCATCCTTATGCAAATCCCTCCCACTGCGAAATTTTTCACTGTTATTGACCTCTGCTCCGCTTTCTTTTCGGTACCTCTGCACCCTGACAGCCAATATTTGTTTGCATTCACATACAGAGGAGTCCAATACACATGGACTCGATTACCACAAGGTTTCATAGACAGTCCAAGTATATTTTCCCAGGCTTTGCATGATTGTCTACAGTCTTTCCAACCAGAGAGTGGATCAGTATTAATACAGTACGTGGATGATCTACTACTGTGTTCTGATTCATTGGAAGCATCCCTGAAGGATACGAAACAGCTCCTGTTTCATCTTTCAGACACAGGACACAAGGTTTCCAAAGACAAGTTGCAATTATGCCAAGCTAAGGTAAAATATTTGGGACACTGTCTAACACAAGGACTGAGACACCTGACCGCTGATAGAATTCAAGCAATTAGAGACATGACTCTGCCACAAACCCAGCAACAGATCAGAACATTTTTAGGAATGTGTGGGTATTGCCGTAACTGGATCCCAGGATTTTCCATTCTAGCATTACCTTTGCAGGAGATGGTTTCCTCAAACAAACCTGATCGGATTTCGCATACAGACGAGTCCGAGATGGCATTTGAGAGACTTAAACAGTGCCTAACGCAGGCACCAGCATTAGGTATGCCAGACTATGGGAAACCCTTTGAGCTGTATGGAACAGAAAGTGCTGGTTGCGCGGCAGGCGTCTTAACCCAAAAGCACGGTGATGCCAGCAGGCCAGTAGCATACTACAGCGCTCAGCTAGATACTGTAGCGCGATCCCTCCCCACATGCTTGCGAAGCGTTGCTGCGATAGCATTGCTAGTAACGAAAAGCGAAGATGTAGTGCTAGGTCACAACCTCACAATTCATACACCACATGCAGTGTCAGCCTTGCTAAATTCTGCCCAAACCAGGCACGTCTCATCAGCGCGGTTTACAAGATGGGAATTGGCACTAATGGCCCCCGTAAACATCACCATAAGGAGATGCAGTGCATTAAATCCTGCAACATATCTCCCAGGTGTGCCTGGACAGGCACAAAGGGTGGAGGATGAGAGTGGTGGGGAAGGAGAATTTAATACAAAGGAGGACACACATGATTGTATGGAATATTTGACCCAAAATTTTACCGCAAGGCCTGACATCAGTGACAACCCACTGGAAGATGTATGTCACAACTGGGGGCCTGAGCTGACGGGAGGCAGCCTCAGTTGTAGGGGCTGAGATGTACCGGAACCTGGGAGGTTGTATCAGACCCCTGGACATGTAAGTAACATGAATAATAACTGCCCGAAGGCGTGACCACGACAACTTAGATAAAAGTCAATGATGTTTATTATGACAACTCCGCAACACAGCAGCAGTAAAAGAAAACGTAAAAGTCAGCAAATAATAAATACAGTTCCTGGGTACTACAGGATGGCAGGAGCCACAGGGCACTGGTAGTGTGAGATAGTTCTTATGATCTTCTAGATGGAAAGTCCTTACCAGGCCCGACTGTAGCAATGGAGATAACCCAGGATTGTGCCAGCTGGTGTTCCAGGAAAAGCTGGGTTGCTGAAGGTAAAACAGCTGCTGTGGATACTGGCTGGAACCAGACTGTTGTTAGCACGGAGTGGATACTGGCTGGAACCAGTTAAATAATAAATGAACTTGGGAGCGATGAAATATGAACTGAAATGTAGAACTTGAGAGCGGAGAAATAATAATACCGGTGGAGAGTGGTAAAGTGTAGAAAGGACACCGGCCCTTTAAGGGAAGCTGTACTCTGCTGGAAGCTGAGCTGGAAGCAGGTAATGTTGTAGCTGGAAACAGATGAATCCACAATGGATTGGAGAGTCAGGCTACACCGCAGGTGGAATGCTGGTGCGGGTCTCTATGGTGGAAGTCTTGAGACAGGAGCTGGAACCTGGAAGACAATCACAGGAGAGAGACAAACAGGAACTAGGTTTGACAACCAAAGCACTGACGCCTTCCTTGCTCAGGCACAGTGTATTTATACCTGCAGCAAGGAAGGGATTGGCTAGGCAATTATGCAGATTAACAATACTGACAACAGATTGGAGGAAATGATCAGCTGACAGAATCCAAGATGGCTGCGCCCATGCAGACACTTGGAGGGAAGTTTGGTTTGTAATCCATGTGGTAATGAAAACAGTAATGGCGGCGCCGGCCACTGGAGACAGGAGACGCCAGGCTGACAAGTGCACATCCAACCACGCGGACACAGCGGAGGCCGCGGCTGACATAATCGCCACTCTGACACTCTGCATGCAGAAGCTCAGGGACGGCGGCGGAGGCCGCGGGAGACGCCATGCCAGATGTAATAAGGCGTTACTGTGACAGCGTCTCAGAGAGACAGGAGAGGATGCAGGAATGTGAACATTAGGATAACAGATGGGATCCGGTCCTGGAGCGCTGAGCCAGCCTTAGGAGGCATCTGATGGGTAAGAAATGGCGTCCAGATACCCGGATCGTGACAGCACCCCCCCCTTTAGGAGTGGCCCCAGGACACTTCTTTGGCTTTTGAGGAAACTTGGAATGGAATCTCCGGACCAAGGCAGGAGCATGGACATCAGAAGCATTGGTCCATGAACGTTCCTCAGGACCATAACCCTTCCAGTCAATAAGATATTGTAGTTGACCGTAACGGTGACGTGAGTCCAGGATCTTGGCCACTTCATACTCAACGCCTCGTTGAGTTTGGACTTTCGGAGTTGGAGGAAGTGAGGAATGAAACCGATTCAAGATCAGCGGTTTCAACAGGGAAACATGGAATGTCCTGGGTATTTTTAAGAAGGGAGGCAACTGGAGTCTGTAAGCAACAGGATTGATGACTTGTTCAATCTTGAAAGGACCGATATAGCGAGGTGCAAACTTCATACTGGGAACTCTTAACCTCAAATTCTTCGTGGATAACCATACCCGATCACCCACCTTGAGAGCAGGAACTGCTCGACGCTTCTTATCCGCAAACTTCTTGTACCTGAACGATGCCTTGAGCAGAGCTGATCGTACGCTCTTCCAGATATTGGCAAACTGATGCAAGGTGATATCCACTGCGGGAACAGAAGTTGCTGGAAGCGGTTGGAACTCAGGAACTTTAGGGTGGAATCCAAAGTTAGTGAAGAATGGTGTTGAAGCAGATGAAGAATGATACTGGTTGTTATGACAGAACTCGGCCCAGGGAAGTAATTGAACCCAGTCATCTTGAGAGGAGGACACATAGATGCGGAGGAAGGCCTCCAAGTCCTGATTCACCCTCTCGGTTTGACCATTGGTCTGAGGATGGTAAGCCGTGGAAAACTTTAGCTTGACTTGGAGGACTTGACATAAACTTCGCCAGAATTTGGCTGTGAATTGAACTCCTCGATCTGAGATAATTTCTTCAGGAAGACCGTGGAGTCGGAAGATCTCTTGTATGAATACTTGAGCCAACTTGGAAGCTGACGGAAGACCGGTGAGAGGAATGAAGTGTGCCATCTTGGTGAACCGGTCAACTACCACCCAGATGGTATTGAACTTGTTGCACATGGGTAAGTCTGTAATGAAATCCATCGACAAGTGGGTCCATGGTCGACGGGGAACGGATAGTGGAACCAGTTGCCCCGCAGGCGACTGGCGGGATACTTTATGTTGGGCACACTTTGGGCAAGATGCAATAAACTCCAAGACGTCCTTTTTCAGAGTTGGCCACCAATAGGACCTAGAGATAAACTCCAGGGTTTTTTGGATACCTGTATGTCCGGCAAAACGGGAAGCATGGGCCCAATGCATGAGCTTCTTCCTTAGCATCGGCTTCACAAAACTTTTCCCTGATGGGGGCGTAGAGTCCATCCCTACCGTGGAGAATGCCAACGGATTTATAATAGGATGCTTGTCTGAAGACTCTGACTCATTTTCTTGCTCCCATGAGCGGGAAAGGGCATCGGCCTTGCGATTCTGAGAGCCCGGACAGAACTGGAGTTTAAAGTCGAACCTGGAAAAGAAAAGTGCCCATCTGGCCTGACGAGGGTTGAGACATTGTGCGCCCTTCAGGTATAAAAGGTTCTTGTGGTCTGTAAGTATGGTGATTAAATGAGAAGCTCCCTCCAACAGATACCTCCACTCTTCTAGAGCGAGCTTGATGGCTAGCAACTCCTGGTCGCCAATGGCATAGTTGCGCTCAGCTGGGGAGAACTTCCGGGAGAAGAAACTGCAAGGATGTAAATGGCCATCTTTAGCCCTCTGAGATAACACCGCTCCTACTCCAACGGAGGAGGCATCCACCTCTAGGATGAAAGGAGAGTCGATGTCAGGCTGTTTCAGGACAGGCGCAGAGATGAACCTCTGTTTTAAAAGATGAAAAGCTTGCATGGCTTCTTCAGACCACTTGGACGGGTTAGCACCCTTCTTGGTGAAAGCAGTAATAGGCGCCACAATGGTGGAAAAGTCTCGTATAAACTTTCGGTAATAATTGGCGAACCCTAAGAACCTCTGGACCCCTTTGAGGGTTAAGGGTACCGGCCAATTCTGAATTGCTTGTAGTTTCTCAGGATCCATCTCTAGTCCGGAACCGGACACAATGTACCCTAGAAACGGAATGGACTTGACTTCAAAGACGCATTTTTCTAATTTGCAATAGAGATGATTGACACGGAGACGGGACAGAACCTCTTTAACCCAAAAACGATGTTCCTCTAAATCGTTGGCAAAAATGAGGATATCGTCTAGATAGACCACGACATGACGGTATAGAATGTCTCTGAAAATCTCATTGACAAAATGCTGGAAGACAGCTGGAGCATTGCTCAATCCGAAGGGCATGACGAGGTACTCATAATGTCCGTCACGGGTGTTAAAGGCGGTCTTCCACTCGTCACCCTCACGGATCCGGATGAGATTGTATGCACCTCGCAAGTCCAGCTTTGTAAAGATGGTAGCTCCGCTAACTCTGTCAAAGAGCTCAGTAATCAGGGGTAAAGGATAACGGTTCTTGATGGTAATGTCGTTCAAACCTCTGTAGTCGATGCACGGCCGCAGACCACCATCTTTCTTTTTTACAAAAAAGAAGCCTGCGCCGGCTGGGGAAGAAGAAGGTCGAATGAACCCCTTTGCTAGGTTCTCTTTAATGTATTCCTCCATAGAATGCGTCTCAGGCAGAGACAACGGATAAGTTCGGCCTCGAGGTGGAACCTTCCCTGGAACGAGATCAATCGGGCAGTCCCATTCTCTATGAGGAGGAAGGATATCAGCAGAAGCTTTACTGAACACATCCGTGAAATCTTGATATGGAGGAGGTGGAACATCAGACGACCTGGGGGAGGAAGAACAGATAGGCAATACTTTAAACAAACATGTCTCTGCACAGGAGGAACCCCATGCCAGGATTTGCGTAGTCGTCCAATCAATTGTAGGATTGTGAAGACGGAGCCATGGAAGGCCCAGGACCACAGGATGTGTGGCTCTTGGAATCACTAAAAGTGAAATAAGTTCGGAATGAAGAACTCCCACTCTCAGACGAACTGGTAGAGTCCTTAGAGCAATAACAGTATCAAAAATTTTACTGCCATCCACGGCAGTTAAGGAAAAGGAGGAAGGAAGTCTCTCGGTGGGTAGGGACCACCGTTTAACATAGGCTTCAGTAATAAAGTTCCCAGCTGCTCCGGAATCAAGGAGAGCAATGACGTTCCGATAACGTTGAGCAACTTGAAGCGAGACTGGGAGATTACAATCATGAGGAGATGGAGAGGAGATCATTACTCCTAGCCGGCCCTCTCCTGGGCGAGCTAGGGTTTGGAGTTTTCCCGGACGTTCGGGACAGGCATTGATGGTGTGAGACGGAGCTGCACAGTAAAGACAAAGAGACTCAGAGAGACGTCTTCGGCGCTCAGCAGGAGTTAAACGGGAACGGCCAATTTGCATGGGCTCATCTTTAGATGGTGACAGTTGACGAGGAGGAGGAGCAGAAGATTTTGGAGCAGATGATCTTCCACGCTCAGTTGCTCTCTCTCTGAAACGTAAATCAACTTTCGTGCAGAGTGAGATTAGCTCATCTAACTTAGAAGGTAAGTCTCTGGTAGCTAACTCATCTTTAATAAGCTCAGATAAGCCATGCCAGAATGCAGCATACAGGGCATCGTCGTTCCATGCCAGTTCGGATGCCAGGATCTGGAACTGTATCAGATATTGTCCTACAGTACGTGACCCCTGGCGTAAACGGAGAATCTCGGATGAAGCTGAGGTTACCCGGCCTGGCTCGTCGAAGATGCGCCTGAATGTTGACACGAATGCAGTGTAAGAAGATAGCAGGGTGTCGGACCTCTCCCATAACGGTGATGCCCAGTCAAGGGCGGAGCCACTGAGAAGAGAGATGATGTAGGCAATTTTTGTACGGTCACTGGGAAAATTGCCAGGTTGTAGCTCAAACTGAATCTCACACTGGTTGAGAAATCCCCTGCAGAATCTTGGAGATCCGTCAAATTTTGCTGGCGTTGGAAGATGAAGACGTGGAGCAGAAATGGGTAAGGTGGGTGGGGTTATAGCTGGAGTCACTGTGGTTGACGCACCAGATGCGCCTGATCCACGGAGAGTTGTCTGAATCCCATCCAGCCGAGTAGAGAGATCCTGGAGACAGCGGATGATGTGGCCCTGTGCAGCCTCCTGATGTTCTAGTCGGGCTGCCAGTTCTTGCATCGGCCTAGCCGCTTGATCCTGGTCTCCGGCTGGATTCATTAGGTCAGTGCTTACTGTCACAACTGAGGGCCTGAGCTGACGGGAGGCAGCCTCAGTTGTAGGGGCTGAGATGTACCGGAACCTGGGAGGTTGTATCAGACCCCTGGACATGTAAGTAACATGAATAATAACTGCCCGAAGGCGTGACCACGACAACTTAGATAAAAGTCAATGATGTTTATTATGACAACTCCGCAACACAGCAGCAGTAAAAGAAAACGTAAAAGTCAGCAAATAATAAATACAGTTCCTGGGTACTACAGGATGGCAGGAGCCACAGGGCACTGGTAGTGTGAGATAGTTCTTATGATCTTCTAGATGGAAAGTCCTTACCAGGCCCGACTGTAGCAATGGAGATAACCCAGGATTGTGCCAGCTGGTGTTCCAGGAAAAGCTGGGTTGCTGAAGGTAAAACAGCTGCTGTGGATACTGGCTGGAACCAGACTGTTGTTAGCACGGAGTGGATACTGGCTGGAACCAGTTAAATAATAAATGAACTTGGGAGCGATGAAATATGAACTGAAATGTAGAACTTGAGAGCGGAGAAATAATAATACCAGTGGAGAGTGGTAAAGTGTAGAAAGGACACCGGCCCTTTAAGGGAAGCTGTACTCTGCTGGAAGCTGAGCTGGAAGCAGGTAATGTTGTAGCTGGAAACAGATGAATCCACAATGGATTGGAGAGTCAGGCTACACCGCAGGTGGAATGCTGGTGCGGGTCTCTATGGTGGAAGTCTTGAGACAGGAGCTGGAACCTGGAAGACAATCACAGGAGAGAGACAAACAGGAACTAGGTTTGACAACCAAAGCACTGACGCCTTCCTTGCTCAGGCACAGTGTATTTATACCTGCAGCAAGGAAGGGATTGGCTAGGCAATTATGCTGATTAACAATACTGACAACAGATTGGAGGAAATGATCAGCTGACAGAATCCAAGATGGCTGCGCCCATGCAGACACTTGGAGGGAAGTTTGGTTTGTAATCCATGTGGTAATGAAAACAGTAATGGCGGCGCCGGCCACTGGAGACAGGAGACGCCAGGCTGACAAGTGCACATCCAACCACGCGGACACAGCGGAGGCCGCGGCTGACGTAATCGCCACTCTGACACTCTGCATGCAGAAGCTCAGGGACGGCGGCGGAGGCCGCGGGAGACGCCATGCCAGATGTAATAAGGCGTTACTGTGACAGCGTCTCAGAGAGACAGGAGAGGATGCAGGAATGTGAACATTAGGATAACAGATGGGATCCGGTCCTGGAGCGCTGAGCCAGCCTTAGGAGGCATCTGATGGGTAAGAAATGGCGTCCAGATACCCGGATCGTGACAATGTAGATCTAACTTTCTACACGGACGGTAGTTGTCACAGACAGTCAGACTCGGGAGACTTGTGTACTGGATACGCAGTCGTAGATGACCAAGGCACCATAGAAGCGGAACCGCTAGGCCCACCTCACTCAGCCCAGGTTGCTGAACTGGTCGCCCTAACCAGAGCATGTGAATTGGCTAAGGGCAAATCAGCCAATATCTACACAGATTCTAGATACGCATTCGGGGTAGTCCATGATTTCGGAGCCCTATGGCGCCTCAGAAATTTCATGACGACAGCTGGTACACCGGTAGCGCATGCAGCTCACATCAAAAGGCTTCTAACAGCGATACAGGAACCCGACAGAGTGGCTGTTATCAAGTGTAAAGCACACACATATAGCCAAGACCCAGTATCACTTGGTAACAGCCGAGCAGACGAAGCAGCTAAGTTAGCAGCTGGGACCCCCAGACAGACAGACACCACACAACTGATGGTATTTAATACCATCAACACACAGAAGTTGTGTGAGATGCAAAATTTGTGTTCCACACAGGAAAAGGCAGTCTGGAAGGCAAAGGGATATGGCCAGGAGTCCTCAGGACTCTGGACGGATGGACAAGGTAAACCAGTGGCCCCCAGAGCATATCTTCCATGTTTAGCTGAGGCAGCTCACGGGCTGACTCATCTGGGCAAGGAAGGGATGTGCAAGTTGGTAAGAGCATATTGGTGCGCCCCAGGATTTTCATCTCATGCAAGTAAGAGAGCAATGTCATGCCTTACATGCTTGAGAAAGAATATCGGAAAGGCAATACCAACAGAACCATCTCATATCCCACCTACAGGCGGTCCTTTTCAGGTAATACAGATTGACTTTATTCAATTACCCCCTTGTCGAAATTTGAAATATGTACTTGTTTGTATAGATGTATTCTCAAATTGGGTCGAAGCATTTCCTGCGGCCACAAATACCGCTATGTTTACTGCTAAGAAAATTGTGCAGGAATTTGTATGTAGATATGGTATCGCTAGAATAATTGAAAGTGATAGGGGTACCCATTTTACAGGTGATGTCTTTCAAGGAATGTGTAAGTTGATGGGAATTGATAGCAAGCTGCACACTCCATACCGTCCACAGGCGAGTGCGAAGGTTGAAAGAGTGAACAGCACTATTAAAAATAAACTGAGCAAAGTTATGGCAGAAACAGGATTGACATGGCCAGAAGCTTTACCCATTGTACTGTACAGCATCAGAACCACTCCCAGGTCCCCTCTTAATCTGTCTCCCTTTGAAATCTTGTTTGGTCGACAACCGCATGTTATGATTAACCCTCAGGATGATTTGAAGTGTAACAATGAAGTGACTGTAAAATACTTGATTAACGTGAGTAAACAGCTAAGGAATCAAAATGATAATTTGAAGTTGGTGATTCCTGATTTACCAGATAGTAATTGTCATGACATTGAACCTGGGGATTATGTAATGATACAGAATTTTCTACGCTCAGGTTGCCTTATTGACAGATGGGAAGGACCATACCAAGTCTTATTGACTAGCACTACAGCATTGAAAGTTGCCGAGAGAGAGACTTGGGTTCATTCGTCCCATTGTAAGAAGGTTGCTGACCCAGAGAGGTCCCGTGATAAGGAACAGACGGTAGAGGAAGTTGTATCACTGGAGTGTCTGTTCCAGGAGGACTGAGGCGGCACCTGAGCATTGAGAATCACAAGATCAAAAGCAGTTGTCGATTCCCTGTTCCCTTTTATTGTTTTTCTCCACTTCCCATCCCCTCTCCCTCAAATTATTTTTCCCCCTTCTCATTCTTCTTCGTTTCCTCCTATAAGATGGACTTGCCCCAAGAGACTGTGATCCGGATTTTCCTGTTGACCATGATGTTGACCAGAGCAGTCTGTTCCGGCGAGAGTACCATGGAGGTCGAGAGAGGTTCTGGAATGGGTTCTGATGACAGAGATGGAGGCGTAGTTTTCCGAGAACAACATAATCAACAAGCAAAGGCGAGTATCAGAAAACGATCCGATAGCATTGACCATAGAAGGAATTGTGAAGGATTGTTAGCTGAAGAAAACTGTATCTGTAGGCTCTGTGACAATGTAGTTGAGGATGGGTGCATCAAGAAATGCCAATCCAGTTTTAATATCCACATGGACCGGCATCCCTTGAGTGACTATCACTCCTTAGTGGGTAGTGTGCTAAATCAAACAGATTGTTGGGTATGCTCTCAAGTACCTCAAGGTCATAGCAAATCAGGACTAGTACCATTTCCTTTAACGATAGGGGAGGTACTTGAGCTAAGTGGTGGGAGGCCGGTGGACAGGAGGTTTAATATCTCCAGTCCTCCTAGTTTGAAGCTCCACCAATATCATGTGGATAGATCCCTAATATGTTTTAACATTTCCAATCCCCGAAAGCCAAGAAATTGGGAAGTGTAATGGAGTAACCAAACCATGACCTTTTCATATAGAGCAGATAGAATGCCGACAGATACAGAGCTTATACGCCACATAGCCAGTAGAGGAAAATCTTTCCGATATAGGTATACCCTAGGAAATAGGATTACGAGAGTTGGAGAGGTATCACCAGGATACTGTGCACATATCGTACAAGCTGATACGTGTACTAGACAGATGGGAGAATTAGGGTTAGGAGATTTCACATGGAAGATGTGTAATATGGTTATGTCCTACTCCGTCCCATATGTTCTCCCCGATGATGCATATTTCATATGCGGGAGGAAGGCGTATAAGTGGCTTGCCCCAAACTCTGAAGGATTGTGTTATATTGGAAAAGTACTGCCTGAAGTAATGACTGTATCACATGCCAAAATGAAAGATATACACCGTGTTGCCCAAGCTCCTTATACTCATACCCATTACGAGCACGTAGTTAAACGGCACCTGATAGAAAGAACAGAGCATCCGGCCTCTGACATGATCCATGGATCCACCGGGATTCAGTTTCTAATCGCGTTAGACATCACTCGCACCGCCAGAGGAGTGTTGAATTATAAATACATATCTGCGCTCGCAAATTTGTTAGACAATATCACAGAAATGTATGATGACACGTTTAGGTATACTGGAAGAGAACTTCAAGCTTATAAAACAGAACTGGTTCAGCATAGAATGGTTCTTAATTATCTCACGGCAGTAACAGGTGGATATTGTGTCACACTGGCAACGCAGTACGGCGTGAAATGTTGCACATATATTACAAATAGTACCGAGGACCCGGTCGAGGTCATAGACCAAAAGATGGATGATATTCTCCAACTGAAGTGGGAATTTCGCAGGAGACAGAATCTCACTCTTGCTGCTGTAGGTAGTGAGCTGACTGGTTGGGTGTCATGGTTGAACCCGCGAAATTGGTTCTCCGGTTTAGGAGAATGGGCTCAAGGAGTCATAATGGATGTTGGGAAGTTTCTTCTATGTATCTTAGGTGTTATCATAACGATTGGCTTGATATTTAGATACGGTCAGGCTTTAATGAAGTGCAAACGAGGTACTAGGGTGATGAGCTTAAGGAGTGAGGGAATTGTAATTCCAATGGATTTGATTTATGACCCAACTGTAGAAACAAAGATGTGATGAAAATGCGATTTCTACAGTCCGTTTCTTTCACCTGTTTTTCCGTTTTCTCCAAGGTAACAAGACCTACGTTTGACAAGGAATTTGATGATCCTGTATACAGACTACGGATGGATTAAAGAAGAAGTTTTGACAACCTTATACACAGATATTTGATGAACTTTGCCATAGACCCCCAGTTTCCCTAGAAATTTTAAAATTACGCTAGCCCAACACTTTTGTAAGTCTATGGACATTGACAAAGCTTTTTGCCCACACGCCTTTTGGCAAAAGCACAGAGAAGACTGCATTCAACAGACACCGAACAAGACTTCAACCGACAAATGTTCATTTACCTGACATAGAATACCACTGCATTTACCGTAATTATGTCTTTTCTTCATCTCTACAACCTTCAGGTAATTACACACATAGTCGATAGGGAATACAGGCACAGATATCAGCAATCACATATTCCCCCATTCATGTATCATCAACTAAAATGTGCTCCCCATTTTGTTACAACCACCGCCGAAAAGAGCTCGGTAAAGTTTGACAGCCCATCCACAGACCCGTACCACGGGATAAGAAGGAATTCCAATGTATACTTCGCAATACCTCGAAGCTTGATTTAAAACATGTACGGCACGATGATACATGACCCCCAAACACGGATTCATACACACATGCTTCTGCTATCTCACTAGGTCATACCCTTTTCCTACCTTCTCCTCTCCTCCCCTACCCAACCATGTAAATGTATTAACCCCTGACATATATTTTTCTCTTTTTGAAATGTTTTAGGAAGTGGCAGTTATTGTTGACTGCCAAAGGGTGGACTGTCAAAGTCAGAAAAATATCACGATGCACACTGCCATATTTGCACCTCATACAGGTCCGCGCTGCGCATGCGTGCGCTCTCCCGGGCGTGCGCATACTCGCTGTTGCGGGCACCCGCAGGCGCACGGTATGTGCATTTATGGTAGAGTTTATGTGTTCGTAGCGTGCGACTCAATCGTTACATATTTTCACCATATAATGTATTTTGTAGATCATGGTCCCTTTGATAGATTCTGAAAGTTTGGTTAATGTAGCATGTTCATGGACAGAGAAGTCCCTCTTTGTTTGATACGAAGGGTCAGACAGGAGTAATACTGTGGTGTTTAGTATCCATCGGAAGAATATTTAATTAGCAATATTCCGGTGTTGGTTTGAAGCGGATTAATCGCTCGTGCGAATAGTTATGGACATAAGAAGTTTATGTCCATTTACTATTATTTGCACTTACTTATCCATGCGGCGGGAAACCTAGTTTCCCACCCACCTGAGCAGTTGGAAATCGTCACAGCCCACCTGTATGAATCAACCTATGACCTTTTGTTATAATGCGAGGAGGAATTCCTGTGTCCAATGAACAATGAGATTGTAGGGACCATTGAATTGTATTGTGTGTGGGGCATAAATAGACAAGCCGATCACATCCAGCTCACTCTTCAACGGTTCTCATTGCTGATAATCGGGAGCTGGATGTCCAGAGGCGCATGCGATCGTTCCCCTTTGTGCGTAAGTTTTCTCCGCAATCATATTGTCTTTCTTGTTATTATGGGCCATATCTTTCTCTCTCTCTCTTCTCTTTCTCTCGTATTCTCTTAAACGTAATAGTATTGTATTATATTTCCTGTGTAGTTACCTGGTTAGTTAGTCTATGTTATATTGTAGTGTGTGACTTGTATTGTATTATTCTTTTTGCAAGTATAACATTCATATAAGGCGTTAGACCCTAAGCACGGTATCTGTGTATTTCTTATAGTGTTAAGTATTCACAGAGCGTCGGTGACGCTCAAACAGCTTTTAAGTTAATAAGGTTACACTGTGTTGCATCTACTCCCTATCTCTACACTAAGGTTTTACTGCATATTACATTGTTTATGGTTTAGATATAAAGGTTTAACATTGTGAGCGTCTGCGCCGCTGGTGATCTCCTCGTGGTCCCGAGCGTCCGCCACGCTATAGCGAACCATTACGTTAGTCAGCAGCCAATAGTGTGCCTGCCTGTGATCTCTTGGCCGTGAGCGAACGTGACGCTTGAGCGTCTCGACCTCGGCTAAGCGATTGCTACGCAACGTGCGTACCCTTACGGTACTCCATACGTCAATAGCGTACAGTGTTCTTAGGCCTCTTAAAGGGTTTTTAAATAAGATAAATATTTAGCTTTATCACTGGAGACAGACCCACAGCAAAATCTGTCAGAGGGACACAGAAAAGGAATTGCCAGTCCACAACTCAGCGCCAAAAGAAGAAATCCCTGTGTAACGTATATTGTACACAGAGACCTTTTAAGCGCTTATATTGCCAATAATAGGTTTGAGCACCTAAATATTACACTCTCCCCCCCTTTTTGCACCCTGATACTTGTGTTTAGATGTGGAGAGGAGGATCAGTGTGTCTTCCCTTGCTGTTGCTGGGAGAAAATAGCACTGAGCAGTGTGCTGGCTGCCTGAGGAAAAAGCTCTGCCCCCTGTAATGGCGCGTTTCCCCTCAGCTATTACAATTAATCTTTATACTGGGCGGGGGTGTAGGACTGTGTAAAACATCATATGCTACTGTTTTACAGTGAGAGTAGGGTTCATGCTGCCTAGGGCGCCCTCCCGCTCGCTGCGCGGTACCTTGAGCCCTCACAATAACGGAGGTCCCTCTCTTCAGATCTCCGGTAATACTACTCACCAGTCTTCTGACTTCTGGTTCTGTTAGGGGGGTGACGGCGTGCTGTGGGAGTGAGCGCATAGCCGCAGCTAGTGTTCAGTACCCTTCAGGAGCTAATGGTGTCCTGTCAGCAGAAGCAGAGCCATGAAACTATATAGGAAGTTGGTTCCTACTTCTTCCCCCCAAGTCCCACGAAGCAGGGAGACTGTTGCCAGCAGTCTCCTTGTAAAATAAAAAAACCTAAACAAAGTCTTTTAGTAGAACTCAGTAGAGCTCCACAAGAGTGCGACCAGTCTGCCTGGGCACATTTTCTAAACTGAGGTCTGGAGGAGGGGCATAGAGGGAGGAGCCAGTTCACACTCTGAAAAAGTCTTAAAGTGCCCATGGCTCCTGCGGAACCGTCTATACCCCATGGTACTAAAGTGGACCCCAGCATCCTCTAGGACGTATGAGAAAGTATTAAAAAATATAGAAAATAAAAAAAAAATATTGTATAAAATGACCTTCAGGCTATGTGTATAGGGTTTACATGAAACATAAATTAATTTCCTGTTTAGACTTGGGTCCCATCCCCAAACTATTTAGCTATGGAAGACTTAACCTGTAATACCCTTCCCCCTAGGACTGTACTTGTCACTCATCTGGTCTGAACACCTATCTACATTACAATGCTGTCAGCTGCTGTGAGCCAGGGCCGTCTTTTCATATGGGCTCAATGGGCTCTTGCCCAAGGGCCCCAGGAGGAAAAGGGCCCTAGGCTGATAGCTGAGGGTCCCCTCTTTCCAGGGGTACCAGATTTTTGAAAATCGGCCCTAGGGAATCGGAGATATCCGACTTCAAAGCAGTGGTCCCCATCCAAGCCTGTT
The DNA here is from genome assembly GCF_028390025.1 of Pseudophryne corroboree. Taxonomy (NCBI): domain Eukaryota; kingdom Metazoa; phylum Chordata; class Amphibia; order Anura; family Myobatrachidae; genus Pseudophryne; species Pseudophryne corroboree. The sequence continues at coordinate 334,116,900 of NC_086450.1, read as the reverse complement.
AATTGTTCTTCCCAGCCAGATATTTTGGGTTCTGTCTGACTTAGAGATTTTCCGAGAGTATGCTCCAAAAGCTGGGACTCTCCCCTTTCAGTGGAAACTGGCAGCTTGTCTCTACTATGCCCAGAACCAGAGATATCAGCCTTCAAGCAGCCAGTCCTTGCTCCAGCTCCACACGCCTAATATGCAGTTTTAGATTTTCGTTGGTGGATTGCTCTGGCTCCTGAACTCTGATCCCCAAGTCCCCAGTACCTCCTGAAAGGTGTCGCCAGTACCTCCTGAAAGGTGACCCCAGTACCTCCTGAAAGGTGTTACTCTGTAGTTTTTTATATCCCATTAAAGCTAAGAAATCTATTTCCAGGAACTGGAGATATCTGTAGTAAAGCAAGCTGTCCTGACCACCGGAAAATGATGAATATTAAGCCCACTCCACTATCCACCCCTCCCCTGTGTATTAAACACCCCATACTACCCTGGAAGTTATGTACCAGGGCCCCTTCATTCAGCGCAATGTCCCCTTCTACAGTTTAGTGTTCTCCTTCCCGTCCCATTTGTGCAGTAAAGGAGTAATTAGCAGAAATAATTTCTCCAGGTCCTACATGCTGAGCGTGACAATGCTAAATTCCCTTGTCGTATAAACAACCCTTTATGAAGCTAAGAACACTGTACGCTGTTTACTTAAGAAGTACCGTAATGGTACGCTAGTTGCGTAACGATCGCTCAGCCGTAGGCGAGACGCTCAAGCGTCACGTTCGCTCACGGCCCAGCAATCACAGGACACGTTATTGGCTATGACTAGAGTAATGATTCGCTATGGCGTAGCGGACGCTCGAGACCACGAGGAGATCACCAGCGGCGCAGACGCTCACAACGCTATACCTTTATGTCTAAACCTTATACCAAAGAAATACACAGAATACCTTAATGTGAATACAGGGTGTAAGTGCAACCTTGTGTAACCTGACTAACTACAAAGCTGCTTGAGCGTCACCGACGCTCAAGTGAACACTTAACACTATAGAAAATACACAGATACTGGTTTAGGTTCCAAAGCCTATTAATTGTATTATATCTAGTATACTTGTAAAAAAAGGGGATAACAGTACAAATGATACACTACAATATAACAGAGACTTCCTAACCACAGAACTAAACAATACTATCTAATACAATACAATACTAGTCTAGGGGAGATACGAGAGAGAGAGAGAAGGGAAAGAGAGAGAGAGAGACGGAGAGAGATGAGAGAAATTGTCTCACAGAAAGACAATGATAACGGAGAGAAACTTACGCACAAGGGTAAACGATCGCATGCGCCTGGACATCCAGCACCCGATTTTCAGCAATGAGAACCGTTGAAGAGTGAGAGCTGGATGTGGTCGGCCTGCCTATTTATGCCCCACACACAATGCAATCCTACAGTCCCTACAATCCCATTGTCCATTGGATGAAGGAATTCGACCCTGTATCACAACAAAAGGTCATAGGGTGATTCATACAGGTGGGCTGTGACGATTTCAAACAGCTCAGGTGGGTGGGGAACTAGGTTTCCCGCCGCATACCTGAGTATGAGTAAATAGTAGAAATGGACATAAACTTCTTATGTCCATAACTATTCGCACGAGCGATTAATACGCTCCAAACCAACACCGGAATATTGCTAATTAAATACTCTTCCGATGGGTACCAAACACTGCTGTATGATTCCTGTTAGACCCTTCGTACGATACAAAGAGGGATTCCTTAGCTCAGGGACCTTCTATATTAACCAAACTATCAGAAACTATCAAAGGGACCATGATCTATAAACTACATTAATTGTGAAAATATGTAACGAATGAGTCGCACGCTACGACTACATAAACTCTACCGTAAATACGCATACCACGCCTGCGAGTGCACGCTATTGCGGGTATGCGCCTTCACGGGAGAGCGTACGCATGCGCAGCACGGACCAGTGTGCGGTGCAAATATGGCAACGTGCATAGAGACATTTTTCTGACTTTGACAGTCCACCCTTTGGCAGTCAATAATAACTGCCACAAAACATTTAAGGAAAAAAATGCAAGTCAGGAGTTAATTGATTTCCATGGTTGGGTAAGGGAGGAGAGAGGAGAAGGTGTGAAGAGGGTATGACCTAGTGAGATAGCAGAAGCATGTGTGTATGAATCCATGTTTGGAGGGTCATGTATCATCGTGCCGTACGTGTGGTAAATCAAGCTTCGAGGTATTGCGAAGTATACATTTGAATTCCTTCTTATCCTGTGGTACAGGTCTGTGGATGGGCTGTCAAACTTTACCGAGCTCTTTTCGGATTTTGAACAAAATGGGGAGCACATTTTAGTTGATGATACATGAATGGGGGAGGTATGTGGTTGCTGATATCTGTGCCTGTATTCCCTATCGTCTATGTGTGTCATTACCTGAGGGTTGTAGAGATGAAGATAAAGAACACTTATGGAAAATGCAATGATATTCTATGTCAGGGAAATGTACATCTGTCGTCGAAGTTGTGTTCGGTATCTGTTGAGAGTCGTCTTCTTTGCGCTGTATTGCTCCTTGGGCATGAGCAAATAGCTTTGTCTGAGCCATCAGATTTACAAAAAATGTTGGGCTAGCGTGAGTTTAAAAGTACTAGGGAAACTGGGGATCCATGGCAAAGTTCATCAAGTGTCCATATTTAAAGTTGTCAAATCTTCTTCTTTGGTCAATCCGTTGTCTGTATACATCTCGTCTCGTCAGCTTCCTCGTCCAAGGGGGTCTTTGTATCTTGGAGAAAAGCAGAAAAACAGGTGAAAGAAACGGACCGTATAATCGCATTTTCATCACATCCTGGTTTCTATCATTGGGTCATAAATCAAATCCAGGTTAATTACGGTTTCCTCACTCCTCAAGCTCATCACTTTTGTACTTTGTTTGCACCTCATTAAAGCCTGTCCGCATCTAAATATCAATCCAATCGATATAACGACACCCAAGATACATAGTAGAAACTTTCCAACATCCATTATGACTCCTTGAGCCCAGTCCCCCAAACCGGAGAACCAATTTCGCGGGTTCAACCATGACACCCAACCAGTCAGCTCATTACCTACAGCAGCAAGGGTGAGATTGTGTTTTCGACGAAATTCCCACTTCAATTGGAGAATATCATCCATCTTTTGGTCTATGACCTCTACCGGATCCTCGGTGCTATTTGTGATATACGTGCAACACTTTATGCCGTACTGTGTTGCTAATGTAACACAATATCCGCCTGTTACTGCTGTAAGATAATTAAGAACCATCCTATGCTGAACTAGTTCTGTTTTGTAAGCTTGAAGTTCTCTTCCAGTGTATCTAAACGTGTCATCATACATTTCAGTGATATTATCTAACAAATTGGCGAGTGCGGAAATGTATCTATAATTCATCACTCCCCGAGCGGTACGAGTGAAATCTAACGCTACCAGAACCTGAATCCCGGTGGATTCATGGATAAGATCAGAGGCCGGATGCTCTAACCTTTCTGACAGTTGTCTTTTAACTCGGTGCTCGTAATGAGTGTGAGTATAAGGAGCTTGGGCACCACGGTGTATGTCCTTCATTTTGTCATGTGTAACAGTCATCACTTCAGGCAATACTTTTCCAATATAACACAATCCTTCAGAGTTTGGGGCAAGCCACTTGTACGCCTTTCTCCCGCATATGAAATATGCGTCATCGGGGAGAACATATGGGACGGAGAAGGACATGATCATGTTACAAACCTTCCAGGTGAAATCTCCTGACCCTAATTCTTCCATCTGCTTAATGCACGTATCAGTTTGTACGATATGTGCACAGTATCCTGGTGATACCTCTCCAACTCTAGTAATCCTATTTCCTAAGGTATATCGATACCGAAAAGATTTTCCTCTACTGGCTATGTGGCGTACCAGCTCTGTATCTGTAGGCATTCTATCTGCTCTGTGTGAAAAGGTCATGGTAAGGTTGCTCCATGACACTTCCCAATTTCCCGGTTTTCTGGGATTGGAGATATTGAAACATAAGAGGGACCTATCCACATGGTATTGGTGGAGCTTCAAACTAGGAGGGCTGGAGATATTAAACCTCCGGTCCACCGGTCTCCCACCACTTAGCTCAAGTACCTCCCCTAACGTTAAAGGAAATGGTACTAGCCCTGATTTGCTGTGACCCTGAGGTACTTGAGAGCATACCCAACAATCTGTTTGGTTTAACACGTTACCCACTAAGGAGTGATAGTCACTCAATGGATGCCGGTCTATATGGATATTAAAACTAGATTGGCATTTCTTTATGCATCCATCTTCAACCAGATTATCACAGAGCCTACAGATACAGTTTTCTTCAGCTAACAATCCATCACAATTTCTTCTATCGGATCGTTTTCTGATACTCGCCTTTGCTTGTTGGTTTGGTTGATCTTGGAAAACTACGCCTCCATCATCATAATCGGAACCCATTCCAGAACCTCTCTCGACCTCTATGGTACTCTCGCCGGAACAGACTGCTCTGGTCAACATCATGGTTAACATCAAAATCCGGATCACAGTCTCTTGGGGCAAGTCCATCTTTGAGGAGGAAATAGAGAAGAATGAGAAGGGGGAAAAAGAAATTTCAAGGAAGAGGGGATGGGAAGTGGAGAAAAACAATAAAAGGGAGAAGGGAGTCGACAACTGCTTTCGGTCTTCAAGGCTCAGGTGCCGCCTCAGTCCTCCTGGAACAGACACTCCAGTGATACAACCTCTACCGTCTGTTCCTTATCACGGGACTTCTCTGGATCAGCAACCTTTTTGCAGTGGGATGAATGGACCCAAGTCTCTCTCTCAGCCACCTTCAATGCTGTGGTGCTAGTCAATAAGACCTGGTATGGTCCTTCCCATCTATCAATAAGACAACCTGAGCGTAGAAAATTTCGTATCATTACATAATCCCCAGGTTCAATGTCATGACAATTACTATCTGGTAAATCAGGAATCACCAACTTCAGATTATCATTTTGATTCCTCAACTGCTTACTCATGTTAATCAAGTACTTTACAGTTACTTCATTGTTACATTTCAAATCATCCTGAGGGTTAATCATGACATGCGGTTGTCGACCAAACAAGATTTCAAAAGGAGACAGATTAAGAGGGGACCTGGGAGTGGTTCTGATGCTATACAAAACAATGGGTAAAGCTTCTGGCCACGTCAATCCTGTCTCTGCCATTACTTTACTCAATTTATTTTTAATAGTGCTGTTCACTCTTTCGACCTTCGCACTCGCCTGTGGACGGTACGGAGTGTGCAGCTTGCTATCAATTCCCATCAACTTACACATTCCTTGAAAGACATCACCTGTAAAATGGGTACCCCTATCACTTTCAATGATTCTAGGGATACCATATCTACATACAAATTCCTGCACAATTTTCTTAGCGGTAAACATAGCGGTATTTGTAGCTGCTGGGAAAGCTTCGACCCAATTCGAGAAAACATCTATACAAACAAGTACATATTTCAAATTTCGACATGGGGGTAATTGAATGAAGTCAATTTGTATTACCTGAAAAGGGCCGCCGGCAGGTTGGATATGGGATGGTTCTGTAGGTATTGCTTTTCCAATATTCTTTCTCAGACAGGTAAGGCATGACATTGCTCTTTTACTCGCATGAGAGGAGAATCCTGGGGCGCACCAGTATGCTCTTACCAATTTGCACATCCCCTCCTTGCCTAGATGAGTCAGCCCGTGAGCTGCTTCAGCCAGACATGGAAGGTATGCCCTGGGGGCCACTGGTTTACCATGTCCATCCGTCCAGAGCCCTGAGGACTCCTGGCCATATCCCTTTGCCTTCCAGACTGCTCTCTCCTGTGTGGAACACAAATTCTGCATCTCACACAACTTTTGTGTGTTGATGGTATTAAATACCATCAGTTGTGTGGTGTCTGTCTGTATGGGGGTAGCAGCTGCAAGCTTTGCGGCTTCGTCTGCTCGGCTGTTACCAAGGGATATTGGGTCTTGGCTATATGTATGTGCTTTACATTTGATAACAGCCACTCTGTCGGGTTCCTGTATCGCTGTTAGAAGCCTTTTTATGTGAGCTGCATGCGCTATCGGTGTACCAGCCGCCGTCATGAAATTTCTGAGCCGCCATAGGGCTCCGAAATCATGTACTACCCCGAAGGCGTATCTAGAATCGGTGTAGATATTGGCTGACTTACCCTTAGCCAATTCACATGCTCTGGTTAGGGCGACCAGTTCAGCAACCTGGGCTGAGTGAGGTGGGCCTAGCGGTTCCGCTTCTATGGTGCCTTGGTCATCTACGACTGCGTATCCAGTACACAAGTCTCCCGAGTCTGACTGTCTATGACAACTACCGTCCGTGTAGAACGTTAGTTCTGCATCTTCCAGTGGATTGTCACTGATGTCAGGCCTTGCGGTAAAATTTTGGGTCAAATATTCCATACAATCATGTGTACCTCCCTTTGCATTAAATCCTCCTTCCCCATCACTCTCACCTTCCACCCTTTGTGCCTGACCAGGCACACCTGGGAGAAATGTTGCAGGATTTAATGCACTGCATCTCCTTATGGTGATGTTTACTGGGGCCATTAATGCCAATTCCCATCTTGTAAACCTTGCTGATGAGACGTGTCTGGTTTGGGCAGAATTCAATAAGGCAGATACCGCATGTGGTGTATGGATTGTGAGGTTGTGGCCTAGCACGACATCTTCGCTTTTCGTCACTAGCAATGCTATCGCCGCAACGCTACGCAAGCATGTGGGGAGGGATCGCGCTACCGTGTCTAGCTGGGCGCTGTAGTATGCGACTGGCCTGCTGGCGTCACCGTGTTTTTGGGTTAGTACACCTGCTGCGCACCCAGCACTTTCTGTTCCGTATAGTTCAAAGGGTTTCCCATAGTCTGGCATACCTAGTGCTGGTGCCTGCGTTAGGCACTGTTTGAGTCTCTCAAATGCTGTTTCGGATTCGTCTGTATGCGAAATCCGGTCAGGTTTGTTTGAAGAGACCATTTCCTGCAAAGGTAACGCCAATATGGAAAACCCTGGGATCCAGTTACGGCAATACCCACACATTCCTAAAAACGTCCTGATCTGTTGCTGGGTTTGTGGCAGTGTCATGTCTCTAATGGCTTGGATTCTATCAGCGGTCAGGTGTCTCAGTCCTTGTGTTAGACAGTGTCCCAAATATTTTACCTTAGTTTGGCATAATTGTAACTTGTCTTTGGAAACCTTGTGACCTGTGTCTGAAAGATGAAACAGGAGCTGTTTCGTATCCTTCAGAGATGCTTCCAGTGAATCTGAACACAGTAATAAATCGTCCACATACTGTATCAATACTGATCCACTGTCTGGTTGGAAAGACTGTAAACAATCATGCAAAGCCTGAGAAAATATACTTGGACTATCTATGAAACCTTGGGGTAACCGAGTCCACGTGTATTGGACTCCTCTGTATGTGAATGCAAACAAATATTGGCTGTCAGGGTGCAGAGGTACCGAAAAGAAAGCGGAGCAGAGGTCAATAACAGTGAAAAATTTGGCAGTGGGAGGAATTTGCATTAGGATGACAGCTGGATTAGGCACTACGGGGAACTGACTTTCAACTATTTTGTTAATCCCCCTTAGATCCTGCACTAGCCTGTAACCCCTCCCCCCACTCTTTTTAACAGGGAAGATGGGACTATTGGCTGTGCTGGACGTTCTTACCAGAATGCCCTGTTGCAGCAAGCGTTCTATTACTGGGAAAACTCCTAACTCCACCTCTGGCTTCAGAGGATACTGTGGGATTTTTGGAGCTATCCTACCATCTTTTACTTGTACAACTACTGGAGCTACGTTTGCCATTAATCCAGTGTCCTGTCCATCTTTTGTCCAAAGTGACTCTGGTATCTGAGAGGTCATCTCTTCTACTTGGGATGGGTTCCTATTTGTCATAATGGAATGTGACATTAATTTTGATGGGGAGTCTAACATGTCTCGTACCTCCTGAGCGTGATTCTCAGGAATGTCCAAGAATACACCTTCAGGAGTACAATAAATGACGCAACCCATTTTACATAGTAAGTCTCTCCCCAGGAGATTAGTTGGTGCCGATGCAGCCAGCAAAAAGGAATGCTTGGTATGCAAAGGCCCTATTGTAATCTCGGCTGGTTTGCTAACAGGGTAGTGCTGGACTACTCCTGTTACTCCCATGGCTGGAATTGTCCTACCAGTGGTTCTCATGCCCACTGTCGAATTTATCACTGACTTGGCCGCCCCTGTGTCTACAAGAAAGTTTAAAGTTTTACCAGCTACATTGATTGCAATCTCTGGTTCGCTTCCAAGACTGGCAATCAATTTAACTGGCTGCAGATTACAGGTGTGGCCACACCCCTATTGGGTATGCTGACCTCCCTGAATCCCATTGGCAGCAACTACTTGTGGGGGAGTTAGCTGGGAACTACCAGAGGCCTGCCAGTCTCTGTTCGGGGGATATCTTTTTGTTTCCCCTGTATGTGGCTCAAAACTCCGCCTCTGTGGACCCTGCTCCCAATGTCGTGTGTTGTGTTGTTGTCTAGGGGGTTGAAAAGATCTTTGCACATTCCTTGTTCTACATTCTCGTGCAAAGTGTCCCGGTCTGTTACAAGAAAAACATGTTATTACACTTGCCTTACCCACAGGATTCGGTGGTACATACGCAGGCTGCCTTGTGGTCAGCGCCTGTATACTTACGGACATCAACTTATCACTTTGCGACTCCCTGTGTCTAGTGATGTTTTTGTCGTGATCAACAGCAGCCTCTCTCAAGGTGGACACTGACAGACCTCGCCAACATGGTTGTGTGGTCTGTACCCTAGCTTTTAATGTTTCTTTCAAACCATCCATCAGTACAGATACTGCTACTTCTCGATGGTTTGGGTTGGTCTTAATGTCTTCTATACCAGTGTATTTTGCCATTTCTGATAGTGCCCGGTGGAAATATTCTGCTGCCGTTTCGGACTCCTTTTGCTTAATGGAAAATATTTTATTCCATTTAACAACGGCTGGGAAATACTCCTTTAGCTGTAAATTTATCCTTTTTACATTATCCTGGTCGTACACATCTGTAAGCGGTACATCTTTATCTAGTCCACAATCAGCCAAGAATTTAACTGAGTCGACATTGGAAGGTAAGCAAGCTCTTAGCACTATCTGCCAATCCTTATTATTGGGCTCTAAAGTGTTTCCTAGATCCCTGATGTATTTTTGGCTTGCCACTAAATCTTTTCTGGGGTCTGGGAATTCAGACACTATGGTCCTCAATTCCATTCTAGTGAACGGGCAATACATGGCAATGTTCCTGACGGGTGTGGCTCCTGATGCATCTGTTTTCCCATTGGGAACTACTATCACCTTTACAGGAGCAATTCTAACAGCCTCATTCTGCGTAGATTCTACAACTTGTGGTACAATTGTTTCAGTGTAATGCATGGTGCCGTACTTACCCGTTGACACGACCTCACCTATCCCTCCGCTAGGGGCCTTAACTAATCTCGTGGGTGGTGCAGTTCCTACTGTGGTTTCTGATATGGTGGCCGCTAGAGAGAGCGCTGAAATTGTTGCCGAATCTTCTTCTTGATCACACTCCTGAGGAAGGTTCAAAACAGGGTACATCTTGCACGGGTTAATACTTGCATGAGTTATTTGGTTAACATCATTAACATTTACAGGGTTACTAAGAGTTTGTGTTTTACAACCCAGTGCGTTTCTCTCCGTAATCAGCTTCTCTCCTGCAATGTATGGTGGAGGTGGAGCTGTGGCTATCAGCTTCCTGACTGCCCCAGATCCCGCCGCCAGAGCCAATCCTCTCTGTATCTCACCTTCCTGGTGCCATAACTGTAAGTAATCATGATGCTGAATTCGTCTCTTTGTTGATTTTACGAGACATATCCTCCTCCTTAAATTTTGTAACACGTCTGGACTGAAGCTACCTATTCTTGGGAATTTGTCCCTGTCTTGTACAGTCATTCTCTCCCATTCATCACATAAAGATTCGGTGTGATTTCCATATTTTTCACACATTACATATCGTGCCGACCCAACTGGTCGGTTCACAGAATCAACCTGAACCAGGGTTGATCGCCCCCTACCTGAGCAACTGGCCCCCATAGTCTGCAGGTGTTGCTTAGTCCTCCTTGGATTTCTGTATCAAGGTTTTCAGCAAGCCTTTACAGACAACCAAATTACTCCACAGTAGGCCGGCGGTGGCGGTTTACCGAGTACCCCACTCACTCGCCCACCTCGACCAATACGACCTGATCACACCGATATGGTGCTGGCGTACTCGATACAGGGCCCCTATGGAACCTTCAGTTTACTGGAACATATGAGGGTTACCCGCAGGACACTTACTCTTTCCAGTAAAGGTGGGGTTGTTAGATAGTTCCTGAGTGACCAGCGAACTTCCCTTCCAAAAATAAAAAATTACACAAATCACGTCAGAATGTACAGATAGCGTTTGTGACCACTTTACTCTAATGGTATTAGGTCAGATTACTAACTACTGCACACAATTACGTGTGGTCCAATCGTTCAGTACACAAGCACTACTTGTCATGTACTGAAAGATCAATGGAATCGATGTTTCCGGCCGCGATTCCTTCAGCAAGAGCTTATGGCCTATATGGGTTCTGCACCAACACCCCAGGCGTTGTGCCACTGGACTTTTATAGCGGACCTCTTTAGTACCTTACGACCTCCTGGTCTTGTTACCTTCTGTTAATGACCTCCTGGTCTGTTACCTTATGGTCCGCTATACTCTAATGCTCAAATATTATTTAACCAGGGATGCCTCCCTAGCCACCGTATATGTCACTTACACGTGTGTCCCTTGACGAGTACCCGACTTTCCTTTTGGTTCCACCTTAAAGTTATATAAACTTTTGTATACAAAACCACACTCACTCAACACATGTACACTTTTGTTTCTATATCTATTTCTGCGCAGAAATTGTCTTCAGTCCAACAGTGTTACTAATTAGGAGCAGGATCTGTTAAACTAAATTTCAGATTTTCCAAAAATAGATTTGCGTTATTTTACCGCGTCGCGTTATTTACCGCTGTGCGTTACTTATCGCCTTTGCGCTAATTATCGCTTTGCGCTAATTCAACTTTTCGTGACTTGAGCTACGTGGGCGTAACCAGACGCTACGTTGCGTAATGTACGCTGCGTGCGTCTGCCGTTTGGATTGCGTACGCAAGTCTTTTGTTAGGGACACGTGTACGCAAAACAAAGATCCACCGTAACACAATTTCTACCTTTATCAATGTAGATGATCTCTGATCATCTACCGCACACCACACTGACTGTCTTATCTCCCAGACAAGCCGTGTGTTGGTCTATACTTTAACTATTACCTCTACTATGAAATAACAGCAAATCTCTTTTTGCACTTTCTATCAACTATAAAACTTGGCAAACAGGAATAGTGATATACGAAATTTGAAAAAGAAATACAGATAAATGTATGCGTGCGTGTATACGCAAGACAGAAGAAAAATAAAACAGTTTTAAAAGACACAAGCGTTTTGTTCTTACTTCCGGTTCCCGGATTCCTTCAGCACTCTTTATCTAAGCGAAGCAGACGCTTATCCAATCAGCACTGCAAGGAATATGATCCCGCCCTTTGCTGATGGATAATGTCTGCTGATCTACCTAGTGCAGATATGAGAAGGATAGGACGAGCCCCCAATTGACAATGCTAAATTCCCTTGTCGTATAAACAACCCTTTATGAAGCTAAGAACACTGTACGCTGTTTACTTAAGAAGTACCGTAATGGTACGCTAGTTGCGTAACGATCGCTCAGCCGTAGGCGAGACGCTCAAGCGTCACGTTCGCTCACGGCCCAGCAATCACAGGACACGTTATTGGCTATGACTAGAGTAATGATTCGCTATGGCGTAGCGGACGCTCGAGACCACGAGGAGATCACCAGCGGCGCAGACGCTCACAACGCTATACCTTTATGTCTAAACCTTATACCAAAGAAATACACAGAATACCTTAATGTGAATACAGGGTGTAAGTGCAACCTTGTGTAACCTGACTAACTACAAAGCTGCTTGAGCGTCACCGACGCTCAAGTGAACACTTAACACTATAGAAAATACACAGATACTGGTTTAGGTTCCAAAGCCTATTAATTGTATTATATCTAGTATACTTGTAAAAAAAGGGGATAACAGTACAAATGATACACTACAATATAACAGAGACTTCCTAACCACAGAACTAAACAATACTATCTAATACAATACAATACTAGTCTAGGGGAGATACGAGAGAGAGAGAGAAGGGAAAGAGAGAGAGAGAGACGGAGAGAGATGAGAGAAATTGGCTCACAGAAAGACAATGATAACGGAGAGAAACTTACGCACAAGGGTAAACGATCGCATGCGCCTGGACATCCAGCACCCGATTTTCAGCAATGAGAACCGCTGAAGAGTGAGAGCTGGATGTGGTCGGCCTGCCTATTTATGCCCCACACACAATGCAATCCTACAGTCCCTACAATCCCATTGTCCATTGGATGAAGGAATTCGACCCTGTATCACAACAAAAGGTCATAGGGTGATTCATACAGGTGGGCTGTGACGATTTCAAACAGCTCAGGTGGGTGGGGAACTAGGTTTCCCGCCGCATACCTGAGTATGAGTAAATAGTAGAAATGGACATAAACTTCTTATGTCCATAACTATTCGCACGAGCGATTAATACGCTCCAAACCAACACCGGAATATTGCTAATTAAATACTCTTCCGATGGGTACCAAACACTGCTGTATGATTCCTGTTAGACCCTTCGTACGATACAAAGAGGGATTCCTTAGCTCAGGGACCTTCTATATTAACCAAACTATCAGAAACTATCAAAGGGACCATGATCTATAAACTACATTAATTGTGAAAATATGTAACGAATGAGTCGCACGCTACGACTACATAAACTCTACCGTAAATACGCATACCGCGCCTGCGAGTGCACGCTATTGCGGGTATGCGCCTTCACGGGAGAGCGTACGCATGCGCAGCACGGACCAGTGTGCGGTGCAAATATGGCAACGTGCATAGAGACATTTTTCTGACTTTGACAAGCGAAAGATAGAACATTCCCTACCCCCCACGGGACATAAAAGCTGCCGCTGATAGCACCCCCACCCCTACTGCTGATGGGTGGTTAGGGGCCCCAGTGCATTGCTGTGCCCAGGGGCCTACACTGCTGTTAAGACAGCTCTGCTGTGAGCAGAACCTGTTCCTGCTATGTGGAATTAACTTTTGGATGGACATTGAGAAAATGGTAGATCGATAAAGAAGGCATGCATGGCTCAACATAGAAACAAAACAAAAGACTGCAAAACAAGCGCCTGATTATCAAGTTATATAGAATAAACTAACGATATAACACAACTGAAGATAATAATTCCTGAGATGGACATTGAGAAAATGGTAGATCGATAAAGAAGATGCTGCGCTTGCCGGAATACTATGTGTAGTATTGAGATAGCAACAGAAGGAAAAAGACAAACGGCTGCGCTGGATGTCAGGAATATAAATATAATGTACAGAGAGCCAACGTAAAAGGTAGCAATATTTATTATAAATAAAACATTATATACCGGTAAATGATTAAAACAATCACTAATAGTGAACTAAGGGTAACTTGTAGTAGCTCAGGATCAGTATAATAAACGTAACCTTGAAGGAAACAGTTCCGTGTTCCACTTGATGGGATAAGTAATTAATGGAGAACAGGGTGCACTGTAATCCCAATGTGATGTAAGTTCCTCAGTTAGAATGAATCTCAATACCTCTTCGGTGGGCTGGTCAAAGCCGAGCGTCCTCGGCGTGTATGTCCTGCAATGCCCACATACGCTGTGCAGCGGTGGGGAGAAGACCGTCTTTTTCACAACCTGGCTGTGGCGGCGTGTATGTTTTTTTGTTTTTTTTAAATATATTTATTGAAGGGTTTTCAAACATATACATGCAAATACGAAAATACGCAAAAGGAAATATACATACAACATGGGAATACTGTATATTATACATGTAATATATATGTGGGGGGGGGGGGGAGGGGGGGAAACACAGAAGGGTAACAGAGATGGGAGGAAGGGGAAATAAGACCAGATGAGGGTGAGTGTTAGGGCCTGCCCATAACACTTCTTATCACATTATACTATACTAATGCCAGGGAAAGAAGAGTTATTATAATAAATTAAATGGATCGTTGACCAGTTAAGATAATATACTCAAGCCTTTAGAAATGACTCATAAGATAACATAGAGCAGTCCAGGGTTTTCAAGATATGTTGTTTGGTAGGTGTGGGCAACGTGTCTATAAATGGGCTCCATTTGCGACAAAACTTTCGCGTGGTAAAGAATGGAGAAGTTAGTACCGTTTTTCTATCATAATACAATAATTGCAAAAGCTTTTGCTTGACTTCCGCAAGGGAAGGAGCGGAACGTTTAACCCATCTAATTAGTATACATTTTTTTCCAAGTGTGAGGATCACGCTGAGGAGAGGGATGTGTCCAGCTGTGATCTGACAGTTTGTAAAGTTTAATGTGAGACAGGCTAGCTTGTCTGGTGCAATGTTCAATAGGAATAGACTGTTAATATAGATAAAGAGTTTACACCAGAATTTTCTGATTTTTCTGCATTCCCACACGCAATGTATAAAAGAAGCAGAGGCTTTTCCGCATTTAAGACAATCACCTGATTCGGCGGCTAACATGTGGGATCGTTGTGCGGGTGAGATGTATGCTCTGTGCAAAAATCGCAGGTGTACTTCTTGGAAGTAAGCTGATGACAGAAATTTCAGTGAGTTTTCACACGATTGTGTGATATCAGAAATGGTAACTATTGCCGGGATGTCGTTTTTCCATTTTAGCAGCAAGTTATCCCATTGCGCAGTGGGAAGGCAGGATATCAAAATGACATAGAGATACTTTATCCTAAATGGTCGTGTCTGGGAGGAATACAGAAGAGCATCAATATCTTTAGAAGCAGGGTAGTCTCTAGAGGAAGGTTTTGCATGAGGCAAGACATCGTAAGAGAGAACAAAGTGACGCATCTGGAAATACATGTACAAGTGGCGAGGAGACAAATTAAATTTCTGGCATAGGGCAGAAAAGGAGTACAGGACTCCAGCTGGGTCAAACACCTTGTGAAAGGAATCAAGGCCTTTCTCCTTCCAGAGGGAGTACGTAGCATTGTGCAGCGAGGGCGGGAAAGCCGGGTTACCCCATAACGGGATAAATTTAGAGAAATAGGGATCTCGTTGACATTTTTTGTTGATGGTTAACCAAGCATAGGATGTGTCTTTAAATAGTATATGGTTCTTTAATTGGGGAGGTATCTGGGAGTGATGTGAAAGTATTAGCGCACTAGGGGCGTATGGAGAGAAAATTGCTAAGTCGAGGTCATAATCAACATAATGGGATGTTGCATGGATCCAATCCACAATGTAGCGGAACTGGACAGCTAAGGAATATGCTTGAATATCAGGAGCCGCAAAGCCGCCCTTTGCTTTAGGGGATTTTAGTTTCTGTTTGGCTATGCGCGGTCTTTTGCCTCGCCAAAGAAATTTAGAAAAAAGTGTTTCAAGTCTGAGGATATCTTTACGTGTCAATGAAATAGGAAGCATTTGCATTAAATAAAATAACTTGGGGAAAATAATACATTTTATCACTTCTAGCCTCCCCAGGAGAGATAATGGTAAATCCATCCAGGAATCCATCTTGAGGGCTAGGTTCTCAATAAGAGGAGAATAGTTAATTTTGTAAAGATTAAGGAGGTCAGAGCAAATGTTAATACCTAAATATTTGAAATGGGAAAGGGTCACTTTAAAGGATGGAATGTCAGGATGGGACAATATAGAAGGTGTTAAGTTGCCCAAGAGCAGGAGTTCCGATTTATTGACGTTAATTCTGTACCCTGCCAATTTCCCAAAGGAGTGAATCAATTGTAATAAGGACGGTAGTGATTGTTCTGGATTTGATAAAAACAAAAGTGTGTCATCCGCAAATAGTGCTATTTTCAAAACTTGCGGTCCAATGGCGATACCCTGAATGTGTGGAGAATTACGAACAGCTATAGCAAGAGGCTCCATTGATAGATCAAAAAGGAGTGGTGAAAGTGGACAGCCTTGTCTCGTCCCCCTCTGTAGAACAAAGGCATCTGAAAGAAGGCCGTTGCAAGAAATGGAAGAGGATGGTGCAGAGTATAGTGTACGGACAACAGAAATGAAGGAGTTAGGGAAGCCAAATCTGTGCAATGTTTGGAAGAGGTAAGGCCATAATAGAAGGTCGAAGGCCTTTTCTGCGTCTATCGATAGGATAAGCGCCGGGGGGGAGGCAATAGAAGAGTTGGCATGTTGGATGACCGAGAGGACCCTCCGAAGATTCACTACCGAATGGCGACCATTTATAAAACCTGTTTGGTCTTTGTGGATAAGTATAGGCATGACTGGCTTTAGTCTCTGCGTGAGGATAGATGTAAAAATGTTAAAGTCCACATTTAATAATGAAATAGGCCTATAGGAGCCCGGTAAGGAGAGGTCTCTGCCAGCTTTAGGTAACACCTTGATCACTGCGTCAGTGAACCTATCAGGGAGAATCCCCTCAGTCATGATTTTGTTAAAATCCGCCTGCAAGACAGGGCCAATCTTGTGGGACATAGATTTATAAAATTCATTTGTGTAGCCATCTGGGCCTGGGGCTTTACAAGGTTTGAGCCTTTTTATAGTTGTTAGGATTTCAGAAAGAGTAATAGGAGAAGATAGTGAGGAAATCATTGTCTCTGGTACATGGGGTAGTGGAAGGTTATCCCAGAAATGGGGGGGATATGTATCATGCGGGGTAAGTGCTTCTCCCTGATCAGGAGAGGAATATAAGGATACGTAGTATTCACGCATAATGGCTGCAATCTGGGCATTAGAAGAGGTGCGGGAGTTATCCGGTTTTTGTAAGGGATGGACCATCATTGGCTTCCTGGATCCCTGCAATAGTGAGGTGAGGAGTTTGCCTGCTTTGTTTCCAAAGCGGTGAAACTTGTAACTAACATTAAACTGATATTTTTCCCCTGCTAGATGTAAGATGTCATTAAAGGTAGTTTTAGCCAAAATGTAAGCTGTTCTAGTTTCCGGAGAGGGTTTTGTTTTGAAAGATTGATATGCCGATGATAGGTTGCTTTGGGCTTCTAAGTATGTTTGGTTAAGCGATCTCTTAAGATGTGAGTAGTAAGAGATCACTTCGCCCCTTAAAACTGTTTTGGCGGTTTGCCAGAAAAGAGAAGGATTTTCTATTTCATGTATTGAGTTATCCAGTCGAAAATTCTCCCAGATGTCTTTGCATTTACTTTTAAATTTGTCAGATTTCACTAGATGCGAAGGGAATTTCCACAAAGGGGGGGAAGATTTTTCCACTGTATAAGCCAACTCAACCCAGACCATTCCATGATCCGAGATAGAAATCGGTTCAATGGTAGCTTGGCGAATGTTGGGGAATAGTAGAGAAGCAACCAAGACATAATCTATACGTGACCATGAATTATGCACCATTGAAAGGCATGTAAACTCTTTTTCTGTGGGGTTTAAAGCTCGCCAGGCGTCTACCAGATTCAGACTTTTGGATAGCCACGGCACACCTAAATTGGGAAGAGGTCGGGATCGACTTGTGGGATGAGATTTATCAAGATACAGAGAGGAGACTAAATTTAAATCGCCACATAATACCAGGGAGGAGGGGTCACAGGATTGGAGTTTGGCTATAAGTGTTGTAAAAAAAAATTTTTTATAGACGTTAGGAGCATAAACGGAACATATGTGGTAACGTGTGTTGCCCAATTTACAATGCACAAGCACGTATCTTCCCTCTGGATCAGCCTCCATCGACAGTACTTCAATTGGGAGAGAGCGTCTCACTAAAATTGCTACGCCACAAGATTTTGAGTTAAGGGATGCTGCGCCCAATAAGGACCAATTCAACCTCTGTAATTTTTTAGTTTCCTTTAGAACCAGATGCGTCTCTTGTAAGCATGCAATGTCTATATGTTTTTTATTCAGATAAGATAAAATCTTTCTCCTTTTAGCAGGTGTATTTATGCCTCCTACATTAAGTGTACATATCTTAATCGTAGCCATATCTCAAAAAAGTAGAATATGACGTCTGGCAGGTATAAGTTGTAACATCGTGTCTTATCTCTATAAGAGTTGGAGGGAAATGGGTGGGATGGGAAAACACATAAGGAAAGAAAACATTGACAGGGGCGACAAACTTAAAGATTATGGAAAAAAGAAAGTTAGACAGCAAAAACACACGTAATGAAATATACATTACAGAAGTATTAGAACTGGTATTAAACCGACTTCGGGTGAAGCTGTAATAGAAAGCGGTTACAACCACAGAAAAACAAAAAAGGGCGGCGGGGGCTTCTCCGCTGCCACCAACAACTGTAGAATACAACAACATTAATAAAACATTTTGTCAAGCTCACCAAACGATCACCAAACCATATATATTACGGCACAGCAGTGTGTATCGCCTAAGCTGCACACCAACGTTATAATCAACATTTTAGTTAGCATGCCTGAAACCTAAAATGGGCTACTAAAGAACTAAGAAAGAGTCACCCAGGTGGATCATCTGCAATATCCTGCTCCAGCGAATCAGCTTCTTCTTTGAGATATGCTTCAGCATCAGCGGGATTCGTAAAGTCCGTGAAAGAGGATCCCTGGAAAATTCTGAGTCGAGCAGGGTATAACATAGCGAATTTTCGTTTATTCTTGACCAGATAGGCACAGACAGGATTGAAAGCTTTGCGAAGGCGAGAAAGTTCAGCAGAGTAGTCTTGAAAGATCCGTAAAGGGACGCCCTCCCAACGGAGATCCACTTTACGAGAGGCTTTCCATATAGCGTCCTTATGAAGAAAGTTCAAGGTTTTAAAAATAACCACACGTGGCCTCTTAGCTCCAGTACGTGTCTGTTCTCCCATTCTATGCACACGTTCAACCACCATGTCAGCACACTCGTCTGCAACGTTTAGCATTTTAGGTAAGGTATTCCTGACAAATTGCTCCAGACTTGGACCTTTAAAAGATTCGGGCAGACCAATTATACGTAAGTTGCACCTGCGTGTGCGGTTTTCAATATTGTCCATCTTATCAAGGAGATGTTTATTGTCCTTTTCCAGACGCCCCACAGTGGATTTTAGGTTTTCAACCTCGTCCATGGTTACCCCTAAGCTGATCTCTGTGTTAGAAACTCTGTTTGAGAGTTGTTGCAATTGCAACGTAATGTCTCCAACTGCTTTCTGTAGCAGGGGGGCCATCGTGTCCTGGATAGCAGTTACCATGTCTTTGTAAGTTAGGGGGGTATCTGGAGGTGAAACAGTATCACGTACCTGTTTTTGGGAGGTGTCAGAGGCGTCTTTAATCGCTTTCTTCGCTGCAGGTTTCACTGGGCTAGAATCCGAACTGGACGGAGGGGTCTGGTCTGCTCTCCGTTTATCCTGCCGAGGAGGTAGTGCTGGAGGAGGAATCTTGGGAGTAGTTGGTGGGCCCAGGAATTTCTCCATGGCGGTCGTAGAAATTAGTAAGTCAGCCAAAGATATCTATTCCTATATCATAGGATCACGTACCTCAGGTACAGTAAAAGACCTTTCCCTTCGCCTCCAACGTTAACTTCTGTGCGGCAGGAGGTGAGAGAGCCTTGGAAAAGTTATGACCTTTAAAATAGATGCACTGGCAGCGTGCAGCGTAGTAATCACAGCCCCCGGGGCCCTGCAGACAGTTGCCGTGTATATCCGACCCTCAGCACGCCGTGCAAGCGCACACGGCGTGAGCGGGTATCGTGCCGGGGGGGGGGGGTGAGGGGAGAGCCTGCAGCGGGTGACGGGAGGTGATGGTAAAGGTGTGCCTTTCACGATATTTAGGTGCACTGGCACCTTGCAGCGAGCATGAAGACGCGTACTTCGTGTGGTACGCACAGTCACCGGGGCGCCGCTGCCAGCTGCTGTGTAGGCCCGACCCTCAGCACGCCGTGCGAGTGCACACAGCGCGAGCGGGTATCGTGCCGGGCGGGGGAGATCCTGCAGCGGGATGTGACTAGTGCCGAGGACCGGAGCTGAGAGTCGTGAGCGGCCCGTTAGTGAGCGGTGGAGGCTGATGGCAGCGGAGGAGCATACAGGAGTTGCTGCTTACTCCGCCATACCGGACGGCGGCGTGTATGTTAAAGCCGCTGATGACGGAAGCTGTGAACGGAGGGTACAGTAGGGATCGATGTGCACCTTGTAGTTACACCTGAGCTGGGTGTGAGTGGGGGCGGGTCCTGACGCGTTTCGTCACGCTCCACGTGACTTTTTCAAAGGTAGATACCTGCCTCCAAAAGTATCCGGTATTTAAAGGCTGAACCAATCAATGTGAACAGGTGTCTGTCATCAGCAATATTAAGAACAAATAAAATGCAAAAAACGAAGGCTCTCTTGTACTTAAACATAAAACTAAAAGTGATTGGCAGAAATGACTAATAATAAAACCAATTTATGTTTGTCCTATTGTGATTAGAAACGGGCATCAGTATGGTATATACACATTCTTATGGTGAATATAATACCTAACATCATAAACGATTAAAAATGATAATTTCAGCTCATATTCTAGAACCAATATATTAATTAGTGGCACATTTTCTCCGCAGCTGACTTGTCCTATAGTAATTAACAGAGAAATATTAAGAGAGGCACCAAATAGACACTTCTAACTGTGTATATACTGATAGTATCACCTTATAATGGAGATAAAAAATAAAATAAAAATAAAAATAAATTATACAAATAACATATGAAAATAATAAAATATATTAAAATGAAAAAAACCATAATAAACTAAGATGGGGATAATTCGTACTCTGGTACCCTATGATGTTACTAGTCTGTTGTCTAACCTCATGCGCCACTGAGTCTGTTGTTTATGAAGAGAACGAACTAGGGGATTATCACAGTCCATATATATTACTAAACTACTCCTAGTAAGTTCTAAAGAAATGGTGGCATTGTAACAAATGTCAACATATATATATATCATGCAGAAAAGAAATCTTCAGATACCTCTGAAGGCATCTACTAGTAATTGGATATCCTTTATATGCAATGTCACTGTGGGTTCAATTAATTTATCCTCATGAAGTTCTGAACAAATAAAAAATAAATAATAAATGATAAAAAAGATAATAGGGAGGAGCTTCTTTCATAAGACTCCAGGTATCTCGATGAATCGTAACTAGTCAAAACAATATATATAATACACATTAATAATGTAAGCATTATATCACAAAACTATGTGCTTCTGATGTTAAAGCAAAATAGTTTATAGAAGAGTCATAGAGAATAATTTCTAGAACTAAATTTCTTGGGCAATGTTTGTAGATCTATATCACTCAAAGGTAGTATCAGGAAGTCAAGATGGAATTGAACTCTTATGGAAAATCAAATTCAATACTTTCATTGAGCCCTTCCGGTGTGAATGTTCTCAATTTATGTATCCAAAAGTTTTCTCTAAGGCATAATTTTCTGTATCTATCTCCCCCACGTATTGTGGGTTTGATGATTTCTATACCCACTATTTGGATGTCATCCGGATTTTTTTGATGCTTTTCTAGAAAATGTCTAGAGACACTATGAAATATGAAGCTCTTCTGGATGTTACGTCTGTGCTCAAGAAATCTAGTCCTGAGTTTGTGGGTTGTTCTACCTACATACATTAGATTGCATTTGCAAAATTATGCCTTAGAGAAAACTTTTGGATACATAAATTGAGAACACTCACACCGGAAGGGCTCAATGAAAGTATTGAATTTGATTTTCCATAAGAGTTCAATTCCATCTTGACTTCCCGATACTACCTTTGAGTGATATAGATCTACAAACATTGCCCAAGAAATTTAGTTCTAGAAATTATTCTCTATGACTCTTCTATAAACTATTTTGCTTTAACATCAGAAGCACATAGTTTTGTGATATAATGCTTACATTATTAATGTGTATTATATATATTGTTTTGACTAGTTACGATTCATCGAGATACCTGGAGTCTTATGAAAGAAGCTCCTCCCTATTATCTTTTTTATCATTTATTATTTATTTTTCATTTGTTCAGAACTTCATGAGGATAAATTAATTGAACCCACAGTGACATTGCATATAAAGGATATCCAATTACTAGTAGATCCCTTAAGAGGTATCTGAATATTTCTTTTCTGCATGATATATATAATATATATGTAGACATTTGTTACAATGCCACCATTTCTTTAGAACTTACTAGGAGTAGTTTAGTAATATATATGGACTGTGATAATCCCCTAGTTCGTTCTCTTCATAAACAACAGACTCAGTGGCGCATGAGGTTAGACAACAGACTAGTAACATCATAGGGTACCAGAGTTCGAATTATCCCCATCTTAGTTTATTATGGTTTTTTTCATTTTAATATATTTTATTATTTTCATATGTTATTTGTATAATTTATTTTTATTTTATTTTTTATCTCCATTATAAGGTGATACTATCAGTATATACACAGTTAGAAGTGTCTATTTGGTGCCTCTCTTAATATTTCTCTGTTAATTACTATAGGACAAGTCAGCTGCGGAGAAAATGTGCCGCTAATTAATATATTGGTTCTAGAATATGAGCTGAAATTATCATTTTTAATCGTTTATGATGTTAGGTATTATAATCACCATAAGAATGTGTATATACCATACTGATGCCCGTTTCTAATCACAATAGGACAAACATAAATTGGTTTTATTATTAGTCATTTCTGCCAATCACTTTTAGTTTTATGTTTAAGTACAAGAGAGCCTTCGTTTTTTGCATTTTATTTGTTCTTAATATTGCTGATGACAGACACCTGTTCACATTGATTGGTTCAGCCTTTAAATACCGGATACTTTTGGAGGCAGGTATCTAAAAATAGGAAAAAGAAGTGTGTGACTGCGCTGGATTTGATGAATACAACACTAGTAATAAAATATAACAATTTATTCCTAAAATTGTACAATTGGTAAATATCAATAAAATATGCACATAAATGAACTTTTAAAAAATGTAAGTGCTAAATGTGAACTAACATCCTATGGGACCACCCAGTTGGCCAGGTAGGAATTCGGACTTTCTGGAGATGAATGCAGTGACCGTTCCTGATGTATTTCCCCTGTAATATAGTCCAGCTAGAACAATAGTCTCAGAATATAGGCAGGGTCCAAATTAATGGACTAGTTACCGTTAGAGGATGTAGTGCTCCAAAATTGATGATGGTGAGCTCCTCATGCGTTACGGTTAAGTGCTGTCCTTTGTGTGGTGTTTGCCGTTGGAAATCTGAGCGTTGAGAAGATTGTCTGGACAAGCTTGGGGAATGGTTCGGTCCTCCTTAAAGTCGCTTCCTGGTTGTGGTCCCTGGATCACCTGACGCGTTTCGCTGCAACCAACTGGCAGCTTTCTCAAAGGTAATACCTTTGAGAAAGCTGCCAGTTGGTTGCAGCGAAACGCGTCAGGTGATCCAGGGACCACAACCAGGAAGCGACTTTAAGGAGGACCGAACCATTCCCCAAGCTTGTCCAGACAATCTTCTCAACGCTCAGATTTCCAACGGCAAACACCACACAAAGGACAGCACTTAACCGTAACGCATGAGGAGCTCACCATCATCAATTTTGGAGCACTACATCCTCTAACGGTAACTAGTCCATTAATTTGGACCCTGCCTATATTCTGAGACTATTGTTCTAGCTGGACTATATTACAGGGGAAATACATCAGGAACGGTCACTGCATTCATCTCCAGAAAGTCCGAATTCCTACCTGGCCAACTGGGTGGTCCCATAGGATGTTAGTTCACATTTAGCACTTACATTTTTTAAAAGTTCATTTATGTGCATATTTTATTGATATTTACCAATTGTACAATTTTAGGAATAAATTGTTATATTTTATTACTAGTGTTGTATTCATCAAATCCAGCGCAGTCACACACTTCTTTTTCCTATTTTTTGTAAACGCAACGGGAGTGACTCTCCCTTTTTCTTGTGACTGCAGCTCGGCGAAGCATCTCACACCCTAAGCGCCCAAGTACCTTCGGGTATATCTATTTCTCCACACGGAGGCAGGTATCTACCTTTGAAAAAGTCACGTGGAGCGTGACGAAACGCGTCAGGACCCGCCCCCACTCACACCCAGCTCAGGTGTAACTACAAGGTGCACATCGATCCCTACTGCACCCTCCGTTCACAGCTTCCGTCATCAGCGGCTTTAACATACACGCCGCCACAGCCAGGTTGTGAAAAAGACGGTCTTCTCCCCACCGCTGCACAGCGTGTGTGGGCATTGCAGGACATACACGCCGAGGACGCTCGGCTTTGACCAGCCCACCGAAGAGGTATTGAGATTCATTCTAACTGAGGAACTTACATCCTATTGGGATTACAGTGCACCCTGTTCTCCATTAATTACTTATCCCATCAAGTGGAACACGGAACTGTTTCCTTCAAGGTTACGTTTATTATACTGATCCTGAGCTACTACAAGTTACCCTTAGTTCACTATTAGTGATTGTTTTAATCATTTACCGGTATATAATGTTTTATTTATAATAAATATTGCTACCTTTTACGTTGGCTCTCTGTACATTATATTTATATTCCTGACATCCAGCGCAGCCGTTTGTCTTTTTCCATGCATGGCTCAACACATTAGCCTTAGCATCAGATATGATTTTGCTCTGTATAACAGTACTTGCACCCAATATTTACTTTAGACATTAGTCTTCATACTAGATATGGCTTTGTGCATAAGTCCATGCTTGCCTATTCTGCGGTAAACTCTGGAAGAATACTTAATCTTTGGGGAATCACCCAGAAGAGTGGGTGGACCTCTCTCATCTTGTCCACTTTCTAGTGAAGTGAAGAGGATAGGTAGAATAATGCTGTGATTCAGGGCGGATTGGCCATAGGGCTCACCATGAAGATTCCTGGTAGGCCAACGTGTATGTGGGGTTTGTTTTGTGTGTTGTTATGTGGCCCCACCCCCCACTTGATACGCAGCCCACCACACTCAGTACACTGCATTGTCCCCATTCATTCTTTTATTCCATCTCTGCAGTACAGCAACCCTGCCATCCAGTCATACTGCCATGGCTACACGGTATATTACACCTCTTGTGCTGCCCATGTCGGGCCACTTCTACAAAATTTTACAGGGTTATTTTTAGTTCCCAATCCACACCTGGTCTCAGACACAATTGCAGCAAAATCCGCAAGGAAGGCCGCAATTGCATACTATCAGGCCCTATGAGTAGGAATCCCGCCCTCCTCAACAGACCCCACCCCCTCATACGACCACATCCCCATTAGGGCAGCTTCCATACATTTCCTGGGCTGGTTTTCTATCCCAATCTGCCAATGCTGTGAATCATGGGTCCATTGGGCTAACATGACGTGATTCTACCATATTAATATAACCCGTGGTCTGTATATCTGGGGAAATATAAATGACAACTTCTTTGAGTACATATAAGCCCTGAGGGTTAGTGTGTGCCAGCATGTATATTTGTGTAAGTTGGTTGATGGTGTGTGAATTAACCCTTTTGACTAACACGGAGCATAGGCCCTCATTCCGAGTTGTTCGCTCGCAAGCTGCTTTTAGCAGCTTTGCACACGCTAAGCCGCCGCCTACTGGGAGTGAATGTTAGCATAGTAGAATTGCGAACGAAAGATTAGCAGATTTGCGAATAGACCCTTCTTAGCAGTTTCTGAGTAGCTCCAGACTTACTCTGCCACTGTGATCAGTTCAGTCAGTTTCGTTCCTGGTTTGACGTCACAAACACACCCAGCGTTCATCCAGACACTCCCCCGTTTCTCCAGCCACTCCAGCGTTTTTCCCAGAAACGGCAGCGTTTTTTCGCACACACCCATAAAACGGCCAGTTTCCGCCCAGAAACACCCACTTCCTGTCAATCACACTACGATCACCAGAACGAAGAAAAAACCTCGTAATGCCGTGAGTAAAATACCTAACTTAATAGCAAATTTACTTGGCGCAGTCGCACTGCAGACATTGCGCATGCGCATTAGCGACTAATCGCTCCGTTGCGGGAAAAAAATAACAACTCGGAATGACCACCATAGTATGTGCCAGTGTGTACATCTGTGTATTGAAGGGTCGTATTGCCTTCATAAAATAGGTTGTGGCTGTCTGATAAATGTGTAAGGAGGCGACTCAGCTAATCTGAAACATGTGATAGTTGAGGGTAAGACTGAGTGCTGAAATCCTGTGTAATCATCAATAGTAAACGTCCATGTCATGGATGCTGGTAGCATGTTCTTGACCGTCAAAGATAAATTGTGACTGAAGAGGACTGTATTTCAAATGAGATTAAAAATGTGCACTGGGGTGGTATTTGAGGTGAAAAATCAATCCTATTAGGTGCAAGTTGCAGAATGTGAGTTGCGAGTTGCCGTTTTCTCTGCAAATTTGCAATTCAATTAGAAATTTGCATTGAACCAGGCAGAGTAAACTCACATTTTTCTGTTTGCACCTCATGATAGGGACAGATGGTAGGGAAGGGAGGTGGATGATAGTGAAAAGGTCTACAATCAATAGGTCGACACTAAATGGTCCACAGTCAATAGTCAAGAGGTACAAAAGGTTGACAGGGTCAAAAAGTCGACATGTAATAGGTACGGTACAAAAAGTCAACAGGTACATTAGGTCAACAGTTTCAAAAGGTCAATATGACAATTATCAACACACATAAGGTTGACAGTGTTTTTTCCCCATGTTTTTACATCTTTTGCTGAATTTACTATCCATGTCACAAACTATTACCTTTAGTAACCTTGTAGCTTGCTAAGCGAGTAATCGCGCCCAAGGTGTAGCTAGCAAAGTGAGATCGCGAGGAGACACGTTTCTACTGATTCGGGTCATATATGATAAAACATACAAAATAACACCCAAAAAATACAAATACACTTTTTGTGTTAACCTTTTTCATGTCGACTTTTTGTACCTGTCGACCTTTTGTATTTTCTGCCTTTTTTCATGTCAACCTTTTGAACTTTTGTACCTGTCTACCTATTGACTGTTGACCATATGGTGTCGGCTTACTGACTGAAGACCTTTCTACTGACTATCTGTTAATCCACACCCGGTAGGGAAAATCTTTATTTTAGAGTTAAAATGTCAGGACACAGTGTAGAACCCCTTGGACACCCCCCTAATGACTGATTAGGCAATTGAAAGTTTACACTTAGCTTAATTAGACCAATAATTACATATCAATCTTTTGGGTTTAAAATAAATGGCCTCAAATTAGCCCAAATTCAACTTTTTTGTGTTGTGTACACCCCAAATTTAAAAAGAGTATTTATTTATTTTTATAGAAAAATAGCTTTTTATATTTTTGGTTACAGTTTTTTAAAGTCACCTCAAAGTACCCCAAAAGCATTTTTTTCTTACTTGTTTGAACTGTTCGTTTTTGTTTTTGTTTTCATAAGAAAGTAAATTAAAAAAAGTTAGCTTTTTATCATTCTTTTACTTTTTTTAAAAAAATGCAGAAATCAGCCATTTAACACTGTCACGATTCCGGCGCGGTAATTCTCCAGATATGCCAAACTGAGAACCGCTGTCCATGACACCTTACTTATTACCTCAGCATGTGATGTAAATCAACACAGTTACTGCCACCAGCAGAAGTACCGGTCACTGCGCCAGTCAGGCCAAGCAACTCTGAGGGTAAGCTTCTGCTCTTACCCGCAGACACAATTATTAATACGTAAAAAATTAGTTACCATGAGCCTTTCGGGGTTTGGGTGTGAAAACACAGAATCCAGAACTAAAATGAATTCAAGTAAAAACTTCAAAGCTTATATTTACAGAAAAAAATGGTTTCAAGAATATAATAGTGTAAATAGTCACATCAGTAATCACAATTTCTAGAAATAAAAATAAGAGAAAAAAAAGACTACGTTCCGATCACCTGTAGAGTTGAACGCTGATTGAGTGAGGTCTCTCTTCATATCCTGGACATTATAGGCCCCAGTCTCTCCCTGGATGCCACCTCAATGATAATGACAACTTTTGGTCTGTGCTTCTCATATTTAAACCTCCATGCTGCAGATTACACTTTGAGGGTTTCTCAGCTAGTCTAGCAGGGCTATTACTTTCATCTTTATGGCTTTCTTTAAAGCCCTGGACTTTGGTTCCTGGGCAAAGAGTCATTCTAGTACACCAGGCCATGAAGAAAATGTCAAACCTGTGTCTCCCCTGAACTGCAGGCTTGACCCCTGCTGTGTTTATTCACAGATTCCTGTCGCATACACAGGATTCTAGGGCTGATTAGGATCTGTCTCTGGACTTCTGGTGGATATGAGTACATTCCAGCAGATCAATTAACTTTTTACCATTTGACATGCATTTAACTTGTACAATACATTGATACATCAGGCAATGCGAATAATACAATTGTATAATCATGCCCAGTTCGATATAAGCTTGGGCACTACAGACACCTTTTACAGGCATCTAATGTTTTCATTTTGGCCACTAACATCCTTCTATATGATTCTGCTAACCAAATTGTCACTTTTCTAGGGTCTAGGAAGGTCACCCCACTTTTTCATGCACTTTTCTTACATCGCATATGGCTATCAATTCGCAACCCCCCGCTGCGAGTACCACGAATACGCATTTTTAATTGCACTGGAGGAATCCCGGGAGCATACCATCGTGTGAAACAACTCACAACTAGCACCTAACTGGATTGACCCCCTAGGAGTGGCTGACATGTTTTGCCAAATAGGGAGATATACTAGCAGTGCTGAAAAATAATTTTCCTATCACATTTGAGGTAAAAAAAAATCCCCTCATCTTACAAAGTAAGATGTTATATAAGCAGATAAAGCATATACATTAGTTTTATACTAGCAGTGACTGCTATACCAAGACTGAGTGACATCAGAAAAGCTCTTTATGATGTTAGACAGTCACATGATAAGCATACTGAGATTATAAATCTCAACCTGCCTGCATTTCACCACAGATATTTATCTATCACTATTTTTACATCAATTTTAAAATAAGTTTACCTAACACTGTAAGAACCATAGTTTGTGTAGTGGTTCATGTGATAGGAAACATACAGCAGATTGTAAACTCCATTGGGACAGGGACTGATGTGAATGACTAAAATAGTCTCAGTGGAGTGCTGCAAAATATGTGTGCATTATATTTACAACTGTTAATAAGTAATAAATACTTTAAATACATTTCTATAACTGAACTAGAAAATTAAATTTTAGGTGGAATATCTCTGTAACTATGTGAAATATGTAAAGAATTCTTCAAAGAAAAATATATTTTTAGATTTTTTTATTATTTTATCCAATGTAATGACTATGAAAAAAAAATTCTAAGAAAATCTGATTTTTTTTCCTGAAAGTTAAACAATACATAAAACAACAAAGATTCTGGCTGCATGTAAGCAGACATGATAAATATCTAAGTATTTTTGTATGAAGAGTCGTACAAATCTCAAGGGGATACACCTCCACATAAGCAATATATGCATCTAGCTTTGTTACATCATCACCAGGTATTTTTTGCCTGCCCTTAGGAAGAGGCAGAATATTTGCCCCCTAACAGGCATATATGTACATAACTGCTGGTCTGCAAGAAACCCATTGGTGTGAATTGATCCTTACAGAACTTGCACTACATTAGACGGCCATGCCAGTCTTAAATGTCAGATGTGTTTGCACCCACACATATTATTAATAAATACTTATATGTATTGTATGGGATGCTGGCATTAATGTTACCTATTCCGGATTCCCGACACCAGTCAGGAGACTGGTGCCGGATCACGTACAGCTGGGATGCTGAAGGTATCGGAGTTCAGGGTTAGGGCCCGAGGACGGGAGGGTTAAGCTCTGGGGGGGAAGGGGGGGGGGGGCTTAGGTTTGGGCACTGGGTGGTGTGTGGGGGGGTGGTTAGCAATATCTGCCACGCCCGGGGGTTAGCCGAAAGCGACACCCACGGGGGGGTTAGTCGTATCCGACACCCCTCGAAGGTTAGCGTAGGGGACAAGGTGGGTGGGGTGGGGGCAGGATTACTCACCTTCTCCAATGTCGGAATGCCGCTGTCAGTCATGTGGCTGCCGGCATCCCATAGCAACCAGATTATACTTAAGATTTATCTAGCACCTTCTAGAAGATAGTAGCTACAATCTGATTGATTGCCATGGACAACATCTCCACCTCTGAAAACCTGCACTTAAATAAATATACCCCACAGTGTCTCCTCAATGGTGTCCTTGGTTCCTAGTGAATTGAAAGTGATGAATATTGGTTTGATCCACAAACTGGGTGGCTGCCTCTGGATCAAGATCCACTCTACACCCCTGTGGATCACAGTGTACGCTGCTGCAGAAACAATGTTCAATAAATGTTTCAAACAAAACAGAGGGTTTTGCAAAATAAATTTACAGCACTGAATTAATTGTTTACAACTCAATAGAGAACTGAATCTTCCAAGGCTAATTAGACAAGAATTAATTTACCTAATTAAATCTGATAAGTAAATGTGTGAAAATGCATAATAATAGTGTGTGTCATTGTAATTATTAAGATTTTAATAAGGTGTGTGTGTATTTATGGTGAATTTTACAGCTTATAATTCAGATGCAGACCAGTAGATACCCACACATACGCCTGTCTTTAGATGCAGCTGTCCAAGGTGCCCGAGGCTGGTGCATGGTTTCGTGCTCATGATCATCATCTAACTGCACAGATATTGCCGTATTTTTTTCACATTCTAAAATAAATAAATGACCCCCACATTCCTTGATAAAAAGTGCTAACTTCACTGTGCTCACAGCCACAGTAGGTAGCTGTAAAATCAAAGACGCACTTAGTATGGTGCCTCCCCCCAAAAATGCTGCTTTCAGCACTGAGCTAGGACAGTCTGTGCCAGGGACACTATAGCAGTGGAAACCACAGGGAGGGGTTTCCACTGCTAGGGAAATTGGACTCTGGCTCCTATCTATGTGGAGGAGGGGGGCTGCTGTTGCCTGGTCCGCCGGCGGAAGAGCGCCCCTGCTGCAGCTGCCGCTGGTCGGGTCCAGGGACCTACATAATGAAGCTGACAGGAGCCAGGACCGGTGTATGCGCACAAGCGGTGGCTTGACTGCACATGCATGAAACCACAGCTTCTATGGACTGCATTGGCTGCAGCCCATAGAAGCCGGCTAGGGCTGACAAGGCAGGAAACTAGCTCTCTGCCTATTGCAACCCAGTCTGGCAGTTCCAGAGGGAGGAAACACCTTGCAATGGGACTGCCTTGTGTGTCTGTGACTGGCAGGGAGGACTTCCAATAGGAAGTCACTGCCAGTCACAGTGAAGCCAGTGCAGTCTCACGAACTCCATCTAGCTTCACTGACAGTGAGCAGGGTGGCGGATTTCACCTGGGGGGGCTGCAGTCCTGCAGCCCATAGGTAAAAATTGGCACTGGTCAGGGAACACTTTTGTGTCAGTCTCTACTGTGCCATGCAGATTCAGCAGGGCGAAGGATTCGCTGGCAACTGAATTTCCCCCTAGGGCCTTTCCCACACTCGTGTTGCAGTGGAAGTGGAGTAATAAAACGTGTGAAGAAAAGTTAGAATTTTTTTTCTGCTGGTGAACTACAGGTCCCAGCAAGACTTATCATGACTGAAGTGTTTGGATATGCTGGTGCTTGTATAACTACAAGCAGTGGTGCTGAGAAAGGGAGGGGGTGGTGGTTCTAATTACCCAGGCCAAGATCTAATGGAGGGGCCCAGTGAGGGAGCTCTTCTCCTCAACCCAGCACACCATGCTGTGTATTTGGCTGCAGTGTGGCCAGGGAGGCGCTTAAAATACAATTGTTTCAGTATTTTTTTCTGAGGGTGCATGGCCACGCCTCCTCTGATTAGGCCCTACCTGAAAATTACCTGGGCCCAGCCATGCTCTCTACTTCTCTGACAAGTGCCAGCGATGAACGCCATTTTTTAAAATATTAAAAACAGTACTGTGTAATGATCGTGGCGGATCCCTTGTGGAGTCATATAAATAAAGGATAATAATAATAATACGAAAAGACCACTCATCATCATCAAAATGATAAAGATGACTTGCGACTAAAATCCTGACTGTGTATTTTCTCCTGCAGAGAAGCTCATTATCTCCTATTTTGATGTAAATATAATAGCCTGCAAGGTGCCAGTAATGGTGAGATTTTGTCAATTTAGACAATAGATTTAAAGCAGCAGTTTTTTAAAGGCAAAACGTACCTGGTTTTGCCTTTTAAACTATCATTACTTTAATTTAATAGCAAAATCCGGAGATCTTGTCTCTGCCCACAACTCACAGACTATTACATTTAGGCCTTGGCAGCATTTCTGGGCAGGTCAGCAAATTTGTAAAACTGAAATCAGGATTTTGGTACTTACCGATAAATCCCTTTCTCCGATTCCACAGGGGCCACTGGAGTGTACAATGGGGATATAGTAGGCAGTAACTGGGAGCTGGCACTTTAAATTCAAAACCATGTGACAAGCTCCTCCCCTACTATGTCCCCACTCCAAGCCAGTCTAGTTAAAACTGTGCCCGAGGAGAGCTGGAAAAGACCAACGGTAAAGTAGAGGAGGTTCGCTAAGCCAACTAGGACAAGATAACACCAAGGAAATCTAGAAACATAGTGAGAGGGTAATATGAACAAAACGTGCAGTCACACAGTGACATGCAACCCGATAAGTATAGGAGGAAACAGCGCTGGGTGGGCGTCCAGTGGCCCTGTGGAATCGGAGAAAGGGATTTATCGGTAAGTACCAAAATCCTGATTTCTCCTTCATCCACTAGGGGCCACTGGAGTGTACAATGGGGACGTCCCAAAGCTCCCAAGACGGGAGGGAGAGCGCTGAGAGTCCTGCAAAACCGCTCGGCCAAACTGTGACACAGAGGCCGCAACAAAGTCAAATCTGTAAAACGTGACAAACGTATAGCGGCATTGCCACATAAAGTATTCACGGAAACCCTGTGGGCGGCTGCCCCCGAAGGTCCCCCAGAGCGCGTGGAGTGCGCCAAAATGGAAGACGGATGCTCTCGAGCAATCGCCAAATAAGTCTGTCTGATGGTCAGATGTAT
This sequence comes from Pseudophryne corroboree, assembly GCF_028390025.1. NCBI lineage: Eukaryota > Metazoa > Chordata > Amphibia > Anura > Myobatrachidae > Pseudophryne > Pseudophryne corroboree. The sequence continues at coordinate 334,083,663 of NC_086450.1, read as the reverse complement.
CCAATGGGCCAACGTCTGCCGGGACCCCGGCCATTCAGTACGGGAGCATTGTACAGACTCAAGAAGAAATCAGATTGTCGAATAGCTGAAGGCCTCTATACAGAGAGTCGGAGCGCCCTGACAACATCCAAAGGTCACGAATCCGGTGAAGTCACCAAGAGTGTTGAAAACACAAGTGTCAGAGTTATATGAAAAGCGGGCATCACCCCTGGAAGAAACGACCGCTGAGGATGAAGCTCAGCCGTATCCTTATTTAATGTCAGACAAGAAGGCCGACGAGGGAAAGAGAGAGATCCAAGCTTTGACACCCATCTGGCCGAGGCCAGGGGCCAGAAGAAGGACCACCTTCCAAGTGAGATAATCCATCTCCACCAACCAGTCTGAGGTTCCCTGGTGCTGCCGGAGGTCGCAAATGGGGGTTGCTGTTAGAGAACTCCCTGCAAGAAAGTCCGAACTTTCGGCAGCCAGGCTAATATCCTTTGGAAGAAAGCCGAAAGAGCAGAGACCTGAAACTCAGGTAAACCTAGTTGAAACGCAGCCGAGAAAAACCACCCGGAGAAACCAAAGAAGGCGGCTAAATAAAAAACCGAAGGGACAAAAACCCTCGTCTTCCACACCAAGCCACATAAAGTTTCCCAAAGTGGTAAAAATGAGGCGAGGTAACTGACTTCCGAAATCGGAGCCTAGTAGGTATAACCGAATGAGGGAACTCCGTCCTTCTGAGAAGGTCTCGTGAACAGCCGCGCTATTAAACGAAACCTGTGTAAGACTGAACAAAGAAAAGGACCCTGTTGAAGTAAACAGTCCCGCAGAGGTAGGAGCCAAGGTTCCGCAACTGACAACAGGTGCAGGGTGGATTTCCAACTCCTGCGCGGCCAAGCTTGCGTCCCCGGGAGGACTAGCACGCAGTCTCCCTTGATGCGTTGCAGAAATTGAGGTAGTAACAGGAAAGGAAGAAATATAGACTAACCAGAAGGACTAAGGAGCCGTGAGGGCATCCACGGCTACTACCACCAGGGCCCTCGTCCGAAAGTAGTAAAGGGGTAGGTGAAGAGACAGTCGGAACGCCCTGAGGTCGATGCGAGGACTCTACCAACCGCGGATCAGCTGACGAAACTCCGGGGAATGTCCACTCTCCCGGATGCCCGACCTGGCGGCTTGTGGAATGAAGATTGTTGTCCTCTGCACAGAGGAGGATGCAGGTGACCTCTCTCAGCGCCGCACTTGGCTGAAGAGAGGGGAACTGGTCCCGAGGAAGTAAAAATCCTCTGACTGACCATGTTGAGAACCATCTCTAAAAACAGAAAACTGTACGAGAAGATCCTGGATCCTCCAGATATTCAGAGCAACCGATCTGCAGAATGGGTCTCCAGTAGTGGATTGTCCAGCTAAGGAACAAACGTCACTCCCTGCCTTTGAAGTAGGGCCATGCTGTGACCTTCATGAAGACTGTGGGAGCGGAAGAGAGACCGAACGGAAAGGTCTGAAAGTGGAAATGAGTATCCTGTACTACGAATCGTAGAAAAGCCCAATGAGGAAGGCCAAGGGGAACCAGTAAACAGGCATCCCTGATGATTAAGGACGCCTAAACCCGTTTTTGCTCCAAACTAGCAATCACAGACTGAAGGGATTTTAAGTTTAGAATAGGCCTGGCCGAGCCATCTGGCTTCGGGCATCTGTAACGCCGTCTGCAGTACGACTCTTGTCGGCGAAAACCGACAAACCCGTGGCGAGCAACCACTGAGGCGGTTGGACTCCAAAATCGAGTATGTAACCACCTGTGATGAGAAACCTAACCCAAGCATACCGAGACCTCCCAGAAAAAACCACAGACATACGCACACCCTGGGATCTCCCAGGTGGGAGGGAGGCCCGACCTGTGGTGGGTGTTGGAGGGCCTACAATTAGACTGGTCAGAGGATGTTGAACCTCTGCCTCTTACTTCGAGATCCCTTGGTGACGGAGATACCGCCCCTGTCATGGACTCGAAACCTGGAAGGGGCACGGAAAGGTCAAAAGGAAAGACCGGTATAGGTCCATCTTGGAGCTGGAGCAGCAGTAGGGGAAAGAAAAGTGGACTTACCCCCAATGGTCTGAGAAATCCAGGCAGGAAGATCCTTCCCAACCAGGCCCGTAAAGAACTACGCCTCTGCTGCCCACTAGGATTCAATATCCGCCTGTCACGGTCGCAGCAATTGTTCCACAACCTACCTGCATCGGACAAGGTAGAACCCCTGCCGCCGCCTATTTCTCTCAGATGGTTCCTTCAGCAAGGTTGCACCAGGAACCTGCAGCTTCTTGGACCGGCAGTACATCGAGGGGCATACCATTGGAGAGGGCGTTTCCTGCTGTCTGCGGGGAAAGGATAGGAAAACAAACATTGTTTGATACCTGAAATTGTGCATTCGGATGTTTCCAGGCCGCCGACCGGAGCATATCCAGCTTATCCGAAACTGGAAAAGTCGCTGAACTCCGAGGAATGTGAAGTGTCTAGTTCTGACTCCTTTATCTGCAGCATTAGACAAATTGCTGTACAAAGCGCCTCGATATCCTGAGATACTGGTTCAGACTCCATAGAAAACCGACGTCATCAGCATCCTGGACATCTATCGCCTCCCCGAAGAGAGGTCCCGCATCCGCAGATTGGTGCAACAGTGAGGATAGCAACCTTCCATCTAGAAACCTGGGAAGGAGAAATGACGGATGGTGTCTCTGGTTAACAGAGACCTTACCTGCATAAGCTGAGCTGTTCAAACAGGAGTGCATTGCAGCTGCGTTGAGGGCTAATTAAATGTCTCCACCGCACAATACACACTGAATAGGGAATTCTCTGACTGTGTTACGTTTAGTTAAACGACAAGAGAAAAGGTGGGTTAAAGAAGTGTAGCCCTATGTACTCTCTGTACTATATCGTGCAGTAACAGGCACGTTTCTGTTCAGATTTCCCCGCTATTAGCGTACCGAGCCACAGTGGCTATTCGTCTGATGCCACACACATTCCCCAAATTACAAACAGTATTATTACGAAGTGAAACAAAGGAATAATAAAGGGAAGTCATTACCCGCCCTGTATGTACTGCTAATTTAGTAAGAACAGGTGAAAAACATGTTTCTTGAAAGCTCCACTGGTTGCCCAAAATGGCGGCCAGCTTGTGAGTAAAGCCGGGGGAAATTGAATGTGGCAAGGTGAAGATATGTGGGACGAGAACCCAGGTCTGTACCTGGATGTCTCTGTTATAATAAATTTTGGTGGAAGCTTGTATTGCTATTTTACTGTAAATATTCAGTGAGCGTAACAGGCCCTGATATAGAGCATTAGTGTGGGTTCTGACATTGTAAAAACTTCTGCGCTGTCTTGGATCTCTTTCCATCCCTGGCAGCACCTAGCACCTGTCACCCTCCCCCACACAAATACAGCAATAGGCAGAAGGGGGGGGGGGGAGGAACGGAGAAGCGCAATCACAGCAGCCCAATCAATCCTGCACTTTATAGTGCAGATTTAGCACACAACTTACCAGCTACAAATGTCTCACTGTGCCTCCGATTCCCTCTTTCTCCGTGCTGCAGCGTTGCAGAACGGCTGCCAGCACGCGCTGAGCCCAGCAGTACAGTGCGGGATTAAGCTCCGCCCCCCGTAATGGCGCCGGATTTAAACTTGCTAGGCGCCCCGAGTATCCCCGCGCCGGCTCTGAGCAGGGATCTGTGTGCCGCATGCCGCGGCCGGAGACCAGCAGGGGGGGGGCGGCGGCGGGTGGACCACTGGCTCTCTGTTCCGCTGTAAGGAAACCGAGAGTGGGAGTAAGCTCCGCCCCCCGTGATGGAGCCAGATTTAAACTTGCTAGGCGCCCCCGAGTATCCCCGCGCCGGCTCTGTGAGCGGTGCTGAGCGGAGATCTATGTGCAGGGGGAGCGAGCCGGAGACCAGAGCGGGCAGCGGGGGACCACTGGTTCTCTGTGTCGAGAGCGGGAGTAAGCTCCGCCTCCCCCAATGGCGCCTGATTTAAACTTGCTAGGCGTCCTAAGTATCCCCCCGCCGACTCTGTGAGCTACGCTGAGCGGAGGGAGTGATGCCGCCGGAGACTAGAGCTGGGTCAGAGTGGGTTCTGAACCAGGTCGCTGTATAAATTATTCAAATTTGAATACGGGTCTATAGATCAAAGTAAAGTTTCTACTCACCGCTGCTGCTGTTGTTTGATGGAGTGGCCCCGACACGCGCCGCACGCAGCGGTGTCCGGCCGCTTATACTCACCGCTGCCGTGCTGCCAGTATCTTCTGCCGACGGAGCGGCCCCGACACGCGCCGCACGCAGCGGTGTCCGGCCAGTCTCCGGAGAGCTCTGTCTCCTTCAGCCGGGGCCCATCCCGAGCCGCACGCAGCTGCGATGGGACCCCGCTGGCAGCTCCCGCGGAGCAGACTGGCAGTGGCAGAGCTGTCAGTCTGTGCATGCAAGAAAGAAAAATAAAATAATTAAAAAAAAATTCTTCAGAGAAGTCCCAAGAGTAAACCAGCTCCCTTGGGCACTAAAATAAGACTGGCTTGGAGGGGGGACATAGTAGGGGAGGAGCTTGTCACATGGTTTTAAATTTAAAGTGCCAGCTCCCAGTTACTGCCTACTATATCCCCATTGTACACTCCAGTGGCCCCTAGTGGATGAAGGAGAAAGGCTGGTTGAAAGAAACCTGCACCTCCCTCCAATTGCTTTTGGGAGAGGCAACCCATACCTGCAATATCTGAATGTTTAAGCAAAGAGAAGAAAAAAGAAAGACTCTGTGTTGGGGCACGCTTAGAAATTTGAAATAAGTTTATTAAAACTTAACATTTAATTAATAACGAATAAAAGTAATGAGGAGTTTGATACAAAAAAATTGTTCAAGAACACAAAGTAAACATATATATTGACAGAAATCAGGATAAGCCTGATACAAAATTATGGGCACCTGTGGTGAAAAATATACTGAAAAACATAAAAAAATACAAAAAATTAATATTATTAAGGTGCCTGAGTTAATCAAAATTCAAAATTGGAGTAGAGGTAAATGATATGTACATATAATCACCGCAGTGATAATTGTAGGTAAGCACCTAGTCTAAAACCTCATGAGAATAGATGAGAGGCACAAAGGTTCATAATTGAAATGTCAAATGACTGAGGGTAATCACCTGGTAGAGATTCTGTTTACTAAAAGGCTAGATCCTTATAGATAACAAAGCATTTAAGATAAAAGTATGATTATTAAAGATACAAAAGAGCATTGATAAATAAGCCTAAAGGCAAAGCCAATTGTAGATAAATAGAAGGTTTGCGGGAAAGTTGGATAAGGAATAGGTAAGTTTCAGAAGTTGCTCTAACACTTCTGTTGTTTGTGATCAGAGGTCACAATCTTACTGCACCTGATATTCCCAAGAGGTCACCCTACTAGGTACTGATCAGGCTTATCAGCGCTTAGCTTTCAAGGTCGGATGAGATTGGGCGTTGCTGCTGAAATATGGCAGTAATAAACACTAGGACACAAATGAGAGAGTGTAATGAGTAGTGAGCAACAAGGTGTAAGAACATTCGCCAGCCTTCTGCTGTTTTTGATGTCTTTGATGTTTCCCTTTTTTTCATCAGCACAATTCCCTATTTAAAATGAGGGTGATGTCACTATGGACTTCCACCAATCGGAATCCCTAGTGATGTTAAGCCCTCCCAGTTCCCTCCCTCCTCTGCCTTAAATACAGCAGCTTTTTCCTTATGCCCTGACACAGTGAACAAGCCACCCTGGTGAAACGGTCCGTCTGTGCTCAGTGATGCTGAACTCTTTCTAGCTCAGATCACTTTTGGGACTCCCTGGTATTGTATGTGCCCATTTGGACTCCAGTTATTTAACTGATACTGATATATAATCAATATTGTTTTTTTCCATGTTTGCTATTTTTGATCCTTAATTATTGTTCTAAACCATTTTCTGGTATTTCCTTTTAAATGTAATACTTTTTTGCAGAATCCTTTCTGCATAAACAGGGTCTTATACCCATTTTGGTAAGCCTTTACCATGCAGCCTGTGTTTACTTTCCTTTTTCCAATTAATCGTTGATTTCATGATTGTTTTATTTCATAATTTACTTAATTTTTTGTTAATTTGTGATCTCACCACATTACCATTTCTTCTCCTTCTTCTAATTTTCCCACCACCCTTTTTTTCAATAGGTAAGCCTAACCCACCTCTCTCATCCACTGTCCGCTATATATCTATATAAGACAGTGGACAGCAGAAGGCAGGGTTTCCTCCCTATTCTGAGCATATCTCACTTCTATTTTTAGTACCCTCTCATCCAGATGCGAGACCACTCTCTGCAATGCTCACAGCAACAGAGAATCTGCGCTAGAAACTGGACAGCAGAAGTACCTTGTTGCTCACTACTCATTACACTCTCTCATTTGTGTCCTAGTGTTTATTACTGCCATATTTCAGCAGCAACGCCCAATCTCATCCGACCTTGGAAGCTAAGCGCTGATAAGCCTGATCAGTACCTAGTAGGGTGACCTCTTGGGAATATCAGGTGCAGTAAGATTGTGACCTCTGATCACAAACAGCAGAAGTGTTAGAGCAACTTCTGAAACTTACCTATTCCTTATCCAACTTTCCCGCAAACCTTCTATTTATCTACAATTGGCTTTGCCTTTAGGCTTATTTATCAATGCTCTTTTGTATCTTTAATAATCATACTTTTATCTTAAATGCTTTGTTATCTATAAGGATCTAGCCTTTTAGCAAACAGAATCTCTACCAGGTGATTACCCTCAGTCATTTGACATTTCAATTATGAACCTTTGTGCCTCTCATCTATTCTCATGAGGTTTTAGACTAGGTGCTTACCTACAATTATCACTGCGGTGATTATATGTACATATCATTTACCTCTACTCCAATTTTGAATTTTGATTAACTCAGGCACCTTAATAATATTAATTTTTTGTAATTTTTTATGTTTGTCAGTATATTTTTCACCACAGGTGCCCATAATTTTGTATCAGGCTTATCCTGATTTCTGTCAATATATATGTTTACTTTGTGTTCTTGAACAATTTTTTTGTATCAAACTCCTCATTACTTTTATTCGTTATTAATTAAATGTTAAGTTTTAATAAACTTATTTCAAATTTCTAAGCGTGCCCCAACACAGAGTCTTTCTTTTTTCTTCTCTTTGCTTAACCATTACTGACTCTGGGAGCACCACCAACTCAAATAATTATTTAGATGTCTTCATTAAGAATCTTTAAATTTAAACTTAGTATCGTTGGTCATTCCCTGAACAGTTTTCTACAATCTGTGTATTAATCTATGTTCATCATTACCACATTTTTCCTGTGCGGAACCAAACCAAATTTCTGTTAACTCTATACTGAATGTTACAAGAGGGTAAATGCACTATGCTTTAGGTTATACCCATACACACAAAAAACTGGGCAGACCTTAGATGAAGAATGTATCACAATGTTTCAAGCAAACCGAGACTATGCCAAGTATTCAAACCAATTGTCGTGAGACAAAACACATGAGGAATTGTTCCAGAATCTGACTGGTCCATTCCATCTGTACATTGGTTTGGGGTTGATAGGCATATAAGAATGAAAGGTCAATATTGTACTTCATACAAAGCACTTCAAAATGTACAAACAAATGGTGAGCCGGAATATATTCTGCATAAATACAGGTGCTATTACCTGTACTGATGGTGAACCTATTAGAGGTACAAGTCACTCATTTTGGTGGCACAGGGTGATTCAGGCCTGAATGCAGTCCCGATTTGGTTGTAACTGGGCCAAAGTGCGCATGTGCCGTGATGTTACTGCGTCCCTGGTTGCAGTGTTCTGCACAGGAGAAGGGGACCGGTGCTGAAAACAGAGGCGTGTTGCCTCTGGTTTGGTGGTGTGCCGAAGCTGGAGACTGCGTCTTCCAATGCAGATTCTGGCCTTGGCACCTTTGTTTTGCGGTGGATGTTTGAGGCTTTGAACAATGATCCAATGCTGCGTCTTCGGATTTACCCAGCAGATTAAAGAAGCCAGCAATGGGCCCACAGTTCACCACAACCCATATGATATTATGGGGTTAATGTACCAAGCTCAGGAGAGGGATAAAGTGGACGGAGATAAAGGGAGAGCACTGCATATTTATAATGGGTGCAGTGTGTATTTACACTCCGGAGTCCTGTGGCGTAGCAGCTGCACTGCAGAAATCACTGGGAAAATGCCACTGCGACCATTTTCCCGGTGTTTTGCACATGTGCAGTAGGTACATTGCTGGGCCGAGACCTGCGCATGTGCACTAGACTCTGGGACAGTGCTAGGCTCCCCCCAGTGCCCAGAGTCAAGAAGCGCTGCCAGAGAGGGGTGGGGGACCAGGAGAAGAATGCACACGAGCCTCCTCCTCTCTGAAGACACCCCCAAAGGGAAGATTGCTACTGACACAGCATCGCCGATAATGCGCCCGTCACTTGGCACACACTGCCACATTAATACATGGGGGGAAACGGAATCAGTGCACATTTCGTGCACTGATACCAATTCCCCCCATAACGTCATACATCTACCCTAAAGTACCAGCCAATCAGCTCCTAACAGCCATGTTACAAGTTGTGTTTGAAAAACGACAGTTAAGAGTTGGTTGGTTCTTTATCTCTGACCACTTTATCTCTCTCCAGAACTTAGTACATACACACCTATATCTTTCAGAGGGATATAGTTCTTCTATAAAGACTATGCAGAGATGTGTCCAAGGTGTCATAGGCACAGCCATAAACTGTCCTGATGGTCTGCTTCTTAGAACCTTTGCCCTTATTTATCAACGAGTGATAATTTTCACTGTGAGTGATAAATTGCACCAGCCAACCAGTTCCTAACTGCCATTTTTCAAACACAGCCTATGACATGGAAGTTAGGAGCGATTGGCTGATGCAATTTATCACGCACAGTGAAATGTATCACTCATTGATAAATAAGGGCTTTTATTTCTACCACAAGTATTGCATGCTGCAAGATATTCCTTGGTGACTTTATAATCAAAGGCCACCAAACATCTCCAGTAATGTTAGTAGTTTTTTTTTTTATATAAACAAATTTTATTGGCAAGATGATATACATAGTTAGAAAACTTACCTTCACAGAGGCCTCGAGATAACACACAACAAAATAATGCCATGACACAAGACAATATGCGTATAAGAGGCTAATTATAGACATGAATATTTGTTGGAGAATAAAGAACGATCACTGCAGTAAAGAAACCATAAATAATTATCTCCTTTATATTTTTTGTATTGGAAGAATGGCAAACCATTTGAAAGAGAGACAAACAAAGACAAAAAAAAAATAGAGAAAGAAAAAAGTTGGGAGAGCAGAAGTAGGTATGAAAAGTTAGAAGGGAGGGGAGGGGATAAGGGGGGTAACCCGACTGGTCGAAATCTCATCTAGATAAGTGTAGAGACCTAAAATAGGTAAGAGTAAACATAGGTCACTAGGTCAGGAATTAATCACATAAACGCAGGTGTGACATTGAAATAAGAGGTCCAGGGTTCCCAGACTTTCAGAAATGAGTGGGCGGAACCTTTAAGTGTGCTTGTGATATATTCCATCGCATGCATATACCAGATTTTGGCAATAATCTCAACCAGTTTAGGGGGTTCGCAAGTCCTCCACAAGCACGCTATGCAGCACCGTGCCGCTAGGACTATGTGGGTATATAACTTATTCTGGTGGCGGGACGCATCTGGAACACCCATTGAAAGAAGAAAGTATTTGGCATTAAAAGGTATCTGGAGTGACAAAATTGAACCGACTAGAGTTGCAACTTCTTTCCATAATGGAATTAATTTCGGGCAAGCCCACCAGATATGGAAAAAAGAGCCGTCCGCTGGTGTACAATGCCAACATAATCGGGAGACCACCGGGTGCATTTTATTAAGTCTAGTGGGGACGTAATACCACCTATAGACTAATTTGTATGCATTTTCTTTCAATCTAACACAAATAGAACTAGAAGCAAGGTAGGAGTAAATTTCAGACCAGTCATCTGTGTCAAGAGTTTCACCAAAGTCCAACTCCCAAGCTCTTTCATGTGAATCCCTAGTGTCCAAAGAATGGGGAGAGAGTAACGTATATAAAGTGGAAATGAGCACTTTAGTGGGTGCCTTACGGAAGACCAAAATTTCAAAAGGAGATAGAGGTCTAGAGGTAAGTCTTGCGGCAAATGAGGAATGAAAATGTCGAATTTGTAAGTATTGAAAAACATTTTTTTGCAGAATCGAGTGTTTAGCCTGAATCTCAGTGAATGTCAGAAAGGACAGGGTTCGGGTGAACTCATTAAGTAGTCTGATTCCACTATTGTGCCATTAAGCAAATGCAGCAGAACATCCAGGGCAAAAGCTGGGGTTATCAAACAGAGGAACCAGAGGACTTGGATATGGTGCTAAATCAAACTGTTTATTAGCCGAGTCCCAAACATCTAAAGTATGGGATACAATAGGATTACCGGCAACTGATTTAGGGCGGGTCAACCTAGGAAGCCACCACAAAGACGAAACCGTGTGTATGTTAAGGGCTTTAGATTCTATCACTACCCAAATTCATTCAGAGTTAGGGGTATTCTATAAAATACACTGCGCCAAATTAGCTGCCAAATAGTAAGATTTGAAATTGGGGACACCCAAGCCGCCCTCTGAGGTGTGTCTGAGGATAACTGAGCGTTTTACTCTAGGCCTTTTTTTTTACACCAGATGAATTTCATTATATTGTGTTGAAGAAACTTGAAGATACAAGGAGTCACACGAATCGGTAGTGTTTGGAAAAGATAAGCGTAATCTCGGCAATAAATTAATTTTAATGTTATTGACCCGCCCAATCCATGAGATATGAAATCCTCCTCAGTCCTTAAGGTCCCTCTGAAACTGAGCTAACACTTTTGGATAATTTGCTTGATAAAGTTGCCAATAATTTTTGGTAATTGAAATCCCTAAATAGGACAGGTGGCGTCTATTCCAAACAAATTGGAAGGATAGTTCAAGAGAAGCTTTAACCATTTGAGGGATATAAAAGTCGAGGACCTCAGTCTTTTGCTGATTAATTTTATAACCTGAGAGTATTTCATATTTTTCAATTTCTCTAAATAAATGCGGAAGGGAGTACGCTGGGTCCGATATCGTGAGTAGGACATCATCTGCGTACAGAGCAATTTTATGCTCGGTGGAACCTATCTTAATACCTTTAATATTTGAATTAGCGCGAATACAAGCTTCTAGCGGTTCAATAGTCAGAGCAAAAATAAGGGGGGATAGGGGGCATCCCTGAGGAGTCCGGTTAGAAATCAAGAAAGGAGAGGAAGCTATCCCGTTGGCCATCACAGTTGATCTGGGTTTATCATAAAGAGCAGAGATTCCCTGTAGAAAATGATCGTCTAAACCTACATTTTGGAGGGTATGAAACATAAAGGCCCAATGAATCTGATCGAATGCCTTCTCGGAGTCCAATCCCAGGACCATGGCCGGCACTTTCTGCCTATGAATAGCATGGATCAAATCGATCGTGCGGCGAGTGTTATCAAAAGCTTGATGGACGGTTTTAAAACCAACTTGGTCTGGGTGGACTAGCGAAGGAAGTAACGGTCCCAATCTATTCGCCAACACTTTTGCATAGAGTTTAATGTCTACGTTCAACAGTGAAATAGGGTGATAATTGGTAACTAATTCTGGGTCCCGTCCTGTCTTTGGTGTGACAACTATATTGGCCAAAGAGGTTAAAGGGGCAAAAGAAGCACCATCGAGCAGGTCATTAAAGAAAACTTTTAAAAAAGGGGTAAGGATGAGGACAAGTTTATTATAATATTGGGGGGTAAACCCATCAGGACCCGGTGCAGAGGAAGATTTGAGTCCCTTAATGACAGCTACAGTTTCTTCTTCTGAGATGTCTGCATTCAATCCCAGTAACTGCTGTTCACTAAGTCGAGGAAGTAACTCACTAGAAAAGAAGGCGGACAAATAAGTAGCCTCTGACAGGCTATGTGGAGACGAAGAATTAGTTAAATTATATAAATTCTGGTAATAAGAATGGAACTCAGACACTATGCATATAGGATCATAAACTCTTATTCCCAAGTCGCGTCCTTTGATTTTATGGATCAAACTGGACACCCTTTTTTATCTAAGTTTACTCGCTAGAACCGAATCTGTTTTGTCCGCTTTATCATAGTATTTTTGTTGAAGTCTCTTTAATATATATATGCTAATTTACATGATAAGATAGTACTGAGTTTACCATTGAGCAAATTCATTTGAACCAACAACGCTGAGGAGAGGTGTTGTTTGTGTTGATTAAGAAGTGAAGAGATTTCCAGCTCTAAATCAGATATTTCTTTCTGAGCTTGTTTACGACGGAAAGATGCTGTACTAATAAGTTTACCTCTTATCGTAGCTTTATGGGCTTCCCAAATGTCAAAGTCAAAAATATTACATAAAGAGAACATACAAACTGCACACATTTAAGTCGCTATACTTGCAAATATGCGTAGCGAGCACAGCAATATATGGTAACACACGCATTTACACGGACGTGGCACAGAGATGGATTCGACACTTATTTCATACAGTACATAATTATAATAATATCAAGCACCAGACATCATGGAGATTTAAAATTAGCTAATGAATTAATGTCATGAATGTGTATTATTTGAACAGAACCAGATACACCCGTCATGTTTAATATTGAAACAAGCAGATTGGTGTGTAGATTAATTTGATACTTGTTGTGAAGTTGTGGGACATTGCTGCGGATAGTTATGATTATATGTATAAAAGCTACAAATCACTTTGTTAGAACAATGCAGTGAACAGGGAACTGAAGACAACCCTTTTGGCAGATTTCAGGGCTGAACCTGATCAGCATATACAAAGCAAGAGAGACCCCTCCCCCAGGAACTAGTCAAACCGGAAAGTAGTTCCTGGCTAAGAGAAGAGGTCAGAGTTCAGTTGCTTGTGATCTCAGAGAACAGATGTACTGTAGCTACACTCAGAACCAAGCTGGCATCCAGAAGAAATGGCTTGCTTATCACCAGGCTCCAAGCGAAAGGCTAAGTATTGAATCCACATGGCTGATTGGCATAGAATAGTTTAAAGTAGTTGTGAAATGATTGGTATTGAATAGTTAGTGGAGATACAAATGGCTTAAGGTTAATGAGGCTTGTGCAGTTGTGTGATTGTTATGTGTTGGTGATAATACTCTATGAAATCTGTAATGAATTGGAACAGTAGACAATCTGTAGCATAGTATTCCTGGTATACATTTATGGATGGTGATTTATAACAGATTATAGTAGTTTTACATGATGCATCTTGCTGAAGGCTTGCAGTCAAAACATACTTCCTTTTGTTACTGTAGTCATGTGCTTGTAGCAATGGCAGGCTGATATGTGTGGTTACATTGTGATCTGGTCTTGTGATGATTCATATAGCATAGCCAGCATACCATATGCTCAGGTTATTGAGATACTGAGTTTGTTTGGAATGTGAAATTGAATAAGATGGTTCTAGGAAGTTGGATTGGAATGTGGAATAAGATTAGTTGGTTTGTAGAAAATGGCTGCTGCTGGGTGTTTTCTCCTCCCCCTTTGAACCATGTGTTGCAGTCTTTGGAATCATGGGAGTTTTCCCAAAATGGAGTCTAGCTTCTGTCCCATGCGGTATTGTAGGGTTGTGTATATAGGGACAGCCAGTATGGGTAAGCTCAAGTATTCTCTCCACAAAGATTCTCAGCATTGACTAACTGCGCAGCGATTGTTTCTCACATGTGTAAGTTTCTCTGCAACCATATTGCCTTTATTGTTATTGTAAGCCACTCTCTCTCTCTCTCTCTCTCTCTCTCTCTCTCTCTCTCTCTCTCTCTCTCTCCTTCCCCTTAAACGTACTTGTGTCTTTATTGTATTATATGTTAGTTACTTGGTTAGATATTTTATGTTATTTTGGTAGTGTATAGCTTGTATTGTATTATTCTTTTTGAACGTTCATTCTCTCACTAAAGGCGTTAGAACCTTAGACCGGTATTTGGTTGATTATTGTATTACTAAGGGGTTCTCAGAGCGTCATAGTCGCTCATACAGCTTTTAAGCTAACAAGGTTACACTGCATTACATCTACACATTATCACTGCACAAATGTTTACAGTATAAGTACATTCCTTAAGGTATAGTTAAGGGCGTACCCTTGCGGTACTTTTTGCGCCAATTGCGTACTGTGTTCTTTAACCTTTAACGTGTTTTTAATAGGACAAATATTATAGACATTGTCACAAATAACACCTTTAGTAAGCTCATCAGACATGTTAAACTAAAAAAACTCGGAAATGGCAGCTTTAATATCTTGAAATATGGAAGGATCCAACAGAATACTATCATCTAGACGGCATGTTCGGGATTTATGTCAAAAAGCTAGAAAATCAAGCAATATATAGGGAGCCGCATGGTCTGTCCATGAGAAAGGTGTAATACCTGCAGCTATAACCATGGGAGCAAAGGCTCGAGAGACGAAAACCATATCTATACGAGAACAGAGTTGGTGAGGACCAGAGAAATGCGTATAATCCCTAGCATTTGAATTTTTAAGGCGTCAGGAATACAAAACAGACAGCATAGTTAAGCCGGTATCAAGATTTTGAGACATACAGAGTACTTCCGGGGAGTGTTTTAAAGGGTATGGGGCGGTTTTATCAAGGGTGGGATCAATCACTGTGTTAAAATCTCCTCCAATAATCAAATGCCAATGTGCTAATTTCTCAATTGGTTTAAAGAATTTTGAAAAAAAAAAGAACTTTGAACGGTATTGGGCGCATATAGATTAACTAAGGTTATCTGCTCCATCCCTATTGAACCCAGTAGAATAAGATACCTGCACTCTGGGTCCGCAGCAAGCTTGGAGAGGACAAATTGAACCTGGTTAGAAAATAAAACAGTCACCCTCCCCCCTCCCCCTTCCCCCGTTTTTTACATGAGGCCGAAGCGAAATAAGTTTGAGGAAAATGCTTACTCTTTAATTGAGAATGGTCACCCGTTAGGTGCGTCTCTTGTAGTAGTATTATATCTGCTTTTTCATGTCTACAGGCTCCTAAGACCAAGGTGCGATGTCTAGGGGAATTGAGATCATTATCATTTACAGAAAAGACCTATAAACCCATAATAATAAATCAGAGCTGCAAAAAACTTCCACACCCCCAAACTGGAATACAACCTGAGGCAATGGAGACCGGTCGGGTTTGGAGAGGAAAGAAGGGGTAAGAAAAGAGAAAAAGAAGAAATAAGACCTAAATAGGAAAAGACCCTGAAAGTAATAGACCCCAGAACAGGGTCTAAAAACAGAAGTAACTGAATAATATCTCACACAAAAACACAAAGGGTAGCTAAATGAGTGTGAATATGTGTGTGTGTGTGTGTGTGTGTGTGTGTGTGTGTGTGTGTGTGTGGGGGGGGGGGGCAATATAAAACTGGGAAAAGAAATGGGCTAGAGGCCCTCATTTGCATATTAACATGAGGAAAAAGAGAAAAGGGAAGTTACATATCTGTTCCACCACAAAATGAGGGGAAGAGGAGCAAATATGCAACATCACGTATCCGCCTAACAAAAACAATATCAGAGTAAACTAGAACGAAGAAGTAAGAAAGAGTACTCTAGACAGTTTCCAAAGACAACTCGCTAAGAGTGCAGTCCTTAATAGACCAAACATCAGGAAAAAGCACATAGAAAACAGTCAGAATAGACAATGTGGTAAAACATAACAGGTCTAGCTACTCAGTAATAAGTATGTGGAGAGAGGAAAAAAAAAAAAGATTAAATCCGAGGCATTTCATGGAAATACCTGTACATAGAAAAACACTAAAACAGCAACCGAAAATACATAAATGTGAATATAACATTGTGAAGGCGCAACGGGGAGAGATACTCCCATAGTATCAATTGACATGAGAAAAAACAAGGCAAATAGCAGACACCAGAAACAGATATCGAAATATCACATCAGGGAGGAGCAGAGTTGTCCCCTCTACTTAGCAGCGTTGGGGTTGGGGAGACTCGTGAGAAGGGCGAGGGTGAGAAGAATCCGGAAGAATATCCAAGTCCTCTAACAATTTTTGACCCTGTTCCAAAGTCTTGGCTGTTCAGACAGTATTGTCAGCCAGAACCTGCAATTGAAATGGAAAGTTCCAGCGATATTTCACATTGTGCTGACATATTTAGTGATAGGTTGCAGGTCCCTCCTCTTTTGAATTGTAAGGGGAGCAAGAGCTTGAAATATCTGGACGGTCATATCTTGGTACGTGATATTTGGGGTATCTCTGGTTGCGATGACCAATTTCTCCTTGGTACGATAATAGTGTAACCGTGTAATGATATCTCTGGGCTGCTGACCCACGGATGGTTTTGCCCGGAGGGCACGATGGGTCTTTATCCAAAAGCAGTTCATCATCTCGTAATTCGGGAAGGATGTGTTTAAAGAAATCTCGAAGGAAAGTTGGAAGACTGGAGGGAGAGGCGATTCTGGTATATTTCTGATTCTCAAGTTGTTCCTCCTTGACATATTTTCCAGGTCCTCCTGCTTCTCTTTGAGGTCACTGATTTCAGAACGTACCATCAGTCTTAGTCTCTAGGGCATCTGTACGGGTGCCAAGGGCATTCAGATCAGATTTAAAATCATCCACTGCCCTTTTATGTTCCTGCTGAAAGGTAATTTTAATTCCCTCAACCAGGGTGGTGAGAACAGCATGAATGTTCGGGACAATATCTATCTCAGGCGGAGAAGCAGGTGGAGATGAGCTTTGTCTATCGGGTTGTTGTGAAGAAGCTGTGGTTTTAGGAGTGCTCATAGCAGGTGTGGTAGTATTAGTATTTTTCTTTGTTTAATTAGACATAATGAGGGTAAGAGAAAAAAAAGGGTAGATATGGATACGGAACCCTTTGATGCAATAAAAGATGTAAGGGCCTCTGGAGGGCGCAGTTAGATCATCACACGTTAATTGTAGGCAATAGCGTGTATGTCCACGCGGAGAATTGTAGGAGAGAGGTTAGGTGCTTGTGTAGACCAGAAGAATAATAAAAATATAGCTGAGTCCTCAATAAATCCACCTCATAGAGAACAGGGAACTGTCCCAGTAGAAGTCATAAACAGAATGTCACTGACCACAGGAGGGAGCCAAATGTCCAGAGACGTGAACAATGGACACAGATTAACCTTGAAACAGCATGCAGCTGCCAGGTAGCAATGTATCCTTCCTTTCACTGTACATTACTAGAATCCATAGCATTAGTAGAGAATAATGAGGGGGAGATGGGAGTGAGGGGTACTAGGTGTGGACCAGCCAGCGATCCCAGCATCCCTGCCAGTCTCTGTATGCACAACAAAATTTGGAGCCATAAGAGAAGAGAGCAGGGGCATAGAGAAGATGGCCACCTCTCAGTAACTATTACTTGTTGGCCCACCTATTCCTGCAGTGGCAGTCAGGTGCAGGGCGCCAGTGAGGTGAGTGAGGACTCCGATTAGTGAGGGGGGGAACACTGGGTGTGCCGCTGTGAGGGAGCGCTGGATCATCCCGCCGCCAAGAGCTGGGGAGGCTCACCTCATGGCTGCATACAGCGGCGTCTGCAGGGCCAAATGGGCTGGTGGTCAGGAACTTTCCGGCCAGGCAGCGGTAGTAAGCAGCAGTCAGGTGGAAAAAGGCTCTGACACCATCCAGCGACCTCACGGCAAGCCAGGTCAGTGATAGCCAGACAGGCTCAACATCCGGAGAGGCCGATCCCGGCACCCGTGGCCTTGGCTTCTGTAGAAGGGGTAGGCCACAACCTGCAAGGGCATGAAATCATGTCCCTCAGCTCCGCAGTCATCCCTCGGCAATTCACTTCAATCCCGGGTTGCACAGGAGGGAGAGGGCCTAGAACAATGGAAGCTCAGGGAGGTATACGGGGTAAAAGAGCTATATTGGGTCAGGAGCTGATCCAAGCTGCTCACAATGTTAGTAGTTTTATTGATGCCAGGTGTCCTGAAATCCTATTAACAAGAACCTTGGTCAAGAGAACCTGTCTAAAATGATCAAGTACTATGCAAATAATCGGTTAGCAGTAGTCTCCTCCGGAGCATGTTTCTTATCGGTAAGCCAAAGACCAGATATCTTAAAATGGGCATACACTAAACAATTGCCTGGCAGATAATCTGTGGTTGGAATGAAAACCTGGTAATGGATGAGAGCAACTGACAATCGATCATTTGCTACCAAACACTGGAAAATGGACAACACCTGTTGTTTATACAAATTGGTTAAATCACAGGTTTTATCCATTTTAGAGTGTTAGGTAGAAAATGGTTGACTGTCAGTTGCACTCATCTATTAACAGGTTTTCATTTCAACCACAGATTATCTGACAGATAATTGTATAGTGTATGCCGAGCTTTAGGTTTAAGCAGACAAAATGCAGGATCTAGGAATGTTATGTACACTTTCTTACACCTCAGCATGTTCCTGTAAAAACTATGGGAAAGGGCATCAGCCTTGTTATTCTTTGATACCTGTCTGAAGGAAATAGTACAATCAAACAGAGAAATGAACCCAGAAAACCTGTCTTGGATTCATACTTTTAGCTGAATCAATTTAGTGTAGGTTTTTGTGATTAGTGTATGCCATACATGATGGATCACACCATGGCCAGGGATTCCATTCATCAAATACCAATTTCATGGCCAATAATTCCTTCTTGCCTACATCACAATTCATCTCTGCAGATTCAGAAAAGTATGCACAAGGATGTAGATTACCAGAGACACTATGTGGCAAACGGGAAATTTAAAAAACCCTGTGGCGCAAGGTTTTACCCACAGCCGCGGGGTCTTGCTATTCAATTGCAGGACTGAAAGTGGGATTGGATGATTACTACAGAAATTTTTATAGAAATCACTGTCTTTTTGTTCGCACCTCAAGAGCAAGTCTGATTTTTCCTAAAATTTAGGAAAAATCACCCAAATTGCTCTGACACAGCTTGCTATTCATTGACAGGACTGAAAGTGGGACGCGGTAGTTTCTATAGAAATTTCTATAGAAATCACTGTCTTTTTTCTCGCACCTCAAGAGCATGTCTAATTCCATGGACTAAATAAGCAATTGGAAGTTTCCGTTTAGCTTAGCACCTTCCAAAGCGGTGTCTTCTTCCTTCAGCACTGGTAGCCGGGTCTCCTGCAGCAGTGGTTAGTATGTGTGTTTGCAAGGCACCCTCGCACATTGTGTGTAATCCTTTCCCCTAAGGCAGCGGCTGGTAGAACTACATCTCCCATCATCCCTTGTGCCTCCCAGCACCCCTGGAGTCTCCCAGCAGCCCATACCCACTGCAATAATGGAGGGGAGACCACCAGGAGCCGCTGAGACCACTGGAGAGGTATCATTTCTTTTATTTTTTACATGCGCCAAGTGGTTTCCAGGGCTAATGCCCAGAGTGACTGTAAACGTTGCTGACCCTTCAACACCCTCTTTTATCCAGATAAAATAATAGGCCCCTCTGAGGTCGGTTATGTCCAAATCCAAGATGTCTGAAGGGCCTCTGATGTCATCAGGGGGAGGAACAAGGCCCGAACATGGTACCCGAAATGTTCGCTCGCCACACTTTGGGCTCAGTGGCTCGCTCTGCTCCACTTCGCTCGCCACTGGGTTACTAAATGGAGTAGCTGTTGGCGTAGATAGTGAAAGTATTATCCAGCCGGCCAGGCTGCTTCCCCTGACATCAGAGGTCCTTTAGCCCACTTTGACCTAGCATTTACCCTAAACCTATGTCAGTTAGAAGCTGATTGGTTGGTACTCTATCTTTTTCTAAAGATCGATACATGTCCTCCTTTAGCACAAAAAGACTCCAGCACCCACAAGGAGTATGGTTGATCTAAAGATCTCCTTGCCATGTTTCCATGATTTCCAGATTAATGAGGCTGAAGAAGCTGTAGTTCGAATAAGAAGTGAATAAGAAGCTGGCCGAATAAGAAGCTAACTTCAGCCTCATCATTTTGAATAAGTAGCTGTAGTTTTGCAAGGGTTAACTAGTCTTGGACCACAAATTTGACACCTGAAAACAACAAAGCATGGTCACTTCCATATGACCCACTTGTATTTTGCCTGACCCAACGCTGTTTTGGGCATTAAATACACTGGCAAAGTGGGCACACACACCATCTTATAAATTGCCATTTTGAATAAGTAGCTGTAGTTTTGCAAGGATTAACTAGTCTTGGGCCACAAATTTGACACCTGAAATCAACAAAGCGTGGTCACTTGCATATGACCCACTTGTATTATGCATGCCCCAACGCTGTTTTGGGCATGAAATAAACTGGCAAAGTGGACACAAACACCATTTTATAAATTGCCATTTTGAATAAGTAGCTGTAGTTTTGCAAGGGTTAACTAGTCTTGATACCTGAAATCAACAGTGCTTAGTCACTTGCATATGACCCACTTGTATTTTACCTGGCCCAACACCGTTTTGGGCATGAAATATGCTGGCAAAGTGGGCACACACACCATATTTTATAATTCAACATTTTGAATGAGTAGCTGTAGTTTTACAAGGGTTAACTAGTCTTGGGCCACAAATTTGACACTTGAAGTCAACAGAGCTTGGTCACTTGTATATGACCCTGTCTGGCGCGGCGGCCCTCGCCAGCGCCCGACCGTTGCTAGGCAACGGCGCATCACGGCCGCTGCGTTTCCTCCTGTCCCCGCACGGCGCCTAGTAACGCTGGGACGGCGTGCGCTCTGAGCCGCACAGCGCCTAGCAACGCCGGGACGCCGTGCGCGCTTGCCACCGGACCCTTATCAACGGGGACGCCACAGGCGAACCGGGTCCCCCGTTGCTACCCATCAATCCATTCCACCTGTCAGCTCTGGGTCGTGCAGCAGGGCAGCTGCACGACATTACCAATTGAGCTTCGCTGCAGCTATTGGAGGGCTCCCTGTTATATTCTCCCTCAGTGCCTGGCACAGACGCCGGTGATAGCTTCCTGTATGCCCTGCAGAATTCCTTGTCCTGCGTGCTGTTATCTGGTCGATTCTGTTCCCTGTGGGCCTAAGTCCTGGTGTTCGGTCGTGGGAGTCTTTCCAGTCCTCCAGTCAATTGTTACCTGTGCCTGTCATCTCGGGGTTCTCGTTCATTTGGGTTACTCTCCCGGTGTTGTGAGTAGCGGCTTCTGCCGCATCTTGCGGCCTAGGCCGCTGTATTCTTTGGTAAAACTAGTTACTGGTGTTTTTGCGTAGGTTTTCCACCCTAACTGTCCTCCCCGGTACACGACGGTGCCGTGTAGGGTGTGGACAGTAGTACCTTTGTTGTACTTTTCCTTTGGCGGCATGCCGAACGTATGTTTAGTTTTAGTTTTTTTTAGTAGCCCCTAGCTCGGAGTTTGGTTTAGTTAGAGGTCCCCTTGTTATCATCCGTCTCGGTTACGCCTTGTCTCATATCAAGACCTGGGGGCATCGGAGTTGGGCAGACCTAATCCGCCCTTCAAACGCGGCTGGCGTAGGCCCAATAACACATAGTCTCGCAGGCGTAGACTGACCATGCGGGTGAAACAACGGAGAGGTAGTGTTCTAGGGGTTACTGCCTTTCCTTGTCCTAACTACAGCATCACATTCCTGTGCTTGGGACTTACCTACTCACGAACACGTTCTAAAGCACAGAGAACGTAACATTATCACCGGCCCAAAAGTAAAAATTTTATGTCTAACCTGGGTGGCCTTGAAATTCGTTCCTCATGAATCCGGCAGTACTAGGACAGAATCCCAGCCAGCTTTTGGCCAATCAGATTCAGGAACTCACTCAGATGGTTCAGGATCTTACCCTTCGGGTGAGATCGCAGGAAGATCTTTTACGAGCCTCCCCGGGTATAATTCCTGAACCAAAGATGCACCTTCCTGACCGCTTTTCGGGTAACTGAAAGGATTTCTTTAATTCCAAAGAAGCCTGTAAGCTTTATTTTTGTTTAAGACCCCGGTCCTCAGGTACTGAGTCTCAGCGGGTGGGCATTGTGATGTCTTTGCTTCAAGGCGATCCACAAACCTAGGCTTTTGGGTTAAAATCCGACGATGCAGCTTTGCTAACAGTAGATGCCTTCTTTAAGTCTTTAGGCCTTTTGTATGATGACCCAGATAGGGAAGAGTCAGCTGAGAGCCACCTGCGTGCACTTAAACAGGATAAAAATCCTGCGGAGGCATATTGTACAGAATTTCGCCGTTGGTCGAACGACTGTGGCTGGAATGATCCTGCCCTGCGCAGCCAGTTTCGCCTCGGTCTGTCTGAAATAATCAAAGATAGTCTCCTTCAGTATCCAGCTCTGGAGACTTTAGATAAACTCATGGAGCTTGCTATTAAAATTGATCGTCGTCTCCGAGAGCGGAGGGCTGAAAGAGGAGCTAATTTCAGGTCTAGTCCATGTGTGTATGCTTTCCCTGAGGACGTCGAGGAGCCCATGCAAGTGGGTCTCTCCCGGCGGTCTCCAGAAGAAAGAAACAGAAGGCTAAATTCGGGGCTCTGCTTATATTATGGTGGCAAGGGACATATTGCGCGTAACTGCCCAAATAAACAGGGAAACGCTCTGACCAAGTGAATTGTGAGGGGGTTCACTTGGGTCTGCAGCTAATCTCCTCAAATGATTCCTTGTTAATTCCTGTTTCTTTTGGAAGTCTCAGTTCATTTGTTTCAGCCTTCATTGACAGCGGAGCTGCCGGGAACTTTATGGATCTTGCTTGGGCTCAAGCTTTGGGAGTTCCGCAGCTCCAATTAGACAGATCTATCACTATGCACGGACTAGACGGTGGTCCACTCTTTAATGGGGTAATTACTCACCAGACCCCTCCAGTACTATTGACAGTGGGGGCCTTGCATTCTGAAAAAATTGTGTTCTATCTCACCCATTGTCCGGCTGTGTCGGTCATCTTAGGTCACCCCTGGCTTGCCCTTCATAATCCCACTATAGATTGGCGGTCTGGGGAAATTTCCCGCTGGGATTCCTTCTATGTTAAAGGATGTATTTCTCGTACAGTCCGGGTCGCAGCTGCTACTCCAGAACTCATACCCTCAGTATATCAAGATTTTGCTGATGTTTTCTCTTAGGGTAACGCTGATATCCTGCCACCCCACCGGTCATACGACTGTGCCATTGACCTTGTTCCTGGTGCCACTCTGCCAGAAGGGAGACTTTATGCTTTATCAGGCCCCGAGACCTAGGCCATGGATGACTATGTACTGGAGAGTCTTAGGAAGGGGTTTATTAGGCCCTCGAAATCTCCGTTAAGTGCAGGGGGTTTTTTTGTTGAGAAAAAAGACGGATCCCTAAGACCCTGCATAGACTATCGGGCCTTGAATAAGATTTCTATTAAAAACACCTACCACTTGCCGTTGATTTCAGTGTTGTTTGATCAACTCCGCACTGCGGTTATTTTCTCCAAAATCGATCTCAGAGGAGCCTACAACCTCATCCGAATAAGATCTGGGGATGAGTGGAAGACTGCTTTCAGTACTCAGTCCGGACATTACGAATATCTTGTGATGCCGTTCGGGCTGTCTAACGCTCCTGCTGTATTTCAGGATCTTATAAACGATGTCCTCCGCGACTTTTTAGGGAAATTCGTGGTCGTTTATCTCGATGACATTTTAATTTACTCTGAGTCTCGTGAACAGCATGTTGTCCATGTGCGGCAAGTGCTTCAAAGGCTGCGGGAGAACCATTTGTATGCGAAATTGGAGAAGTGTGATTTCCACATCACTGAGGTGTCCTTTTTAGGGTATATTATTTCTCCAAAGGGGTTTTTTATGGAACCTAAGAAGCTCCAGGCTATTCTAGGCTGAACGCAGCCCACTAACTTGAAGGCTATCCAGCGATTTTTGGGGTTGGCGAATTATTATAGGCGTTTTATTCATGCCTTTTCAGATTTAGTTGCTCCTATCGTGGCGTTAACAAGAAAAGGAGCCGATCCGTCCAACTGGTCACCTCAAGCCGAGTCTGCCTTTCGGGCACTGAAACAGGCCTTTGTCTCTGCTCCAGTACTCCGACACCCCAACCCTGACCTTCCCTTTATTGTCGAGGTGGACGCCTCAGAGGTTGGAGTGGGAGCCATTCTCTCTCTGGAAGACCCCAAGTCTCTGTTGTTACACCCTTGTGCCTTCATGTCCAGGAAATTCTCCTCTGCTGAATCCAACTATGATGTTGGTAATCGAGAGTTGCTGGCAGTCAAATGGGCTTTTGAGGAATGGAGGCACTGGCTTGAAGGAGCGAAGCATACCATTACGGTGTTTACTGACCACAAGAATCTACAGTATATTGAATCAGCTAAACGGCTAAATGCTCGGCAGGCGCATCGGGCGTTGTTTTTTACACGATTCAAGTTCATCATCACCTACAGGCCCGGTTCTAAGAATACCAAGGCCGATGCCCTGTCTCGTTGTTTTCTTCCTGCTCACAATAACCATACTTACGCAACTCCCATTATCTCAACATCCGTCATCCGGGCCGGTCTCACACAGGATTTGTTCACACAACTTGTCCAGGTTCAGCAGCAGGCTCCCAGTGATACTCCTGTTGGTCGTCTCTTTGTTCCTGAGCGCTTTAGAGGCAGTGTCCTCGCAGAGTTTCATGATAGTAAGGTTGCTGGTCACCCTGGTATTGCTAAAACCTTGGAGTTAATCTATCGCTCGGTGTTGTGGCCTAATCTTTCCAAGGATGTTAAGGAATTTGTCCTTTCCTGTCAGGATTGTGCTAAACACAAGGTGTCCCGGTCCTTGCCAATCGGACAACTCATGCCTCTTACTATTCCACTCAAGCCATGGTCACACATTTCTATGGATTTTGTGGTGGATCTTTCTCTTTCATCCGGGTTCCAGGTAATTTGGGTAGTTGTGGATCGTTTTAGCAAAATGGCCCACTTCATTGCTTTACCCCGATTACCCTCCGCTCAAGCTCTGGCAGTTCTGTTTCTCCGCCATGTTTTCAGGCTTCATGGTTTACCCGTGGATATAGTCTCTGACCGGGGACCACAGTTTATTGCCCGTTTTTGGAAGCGTTTTTGTGCCTCATTAAACATAAAACTCTGTTTAACTTCTGGATACCACCCACAGTCTAACGGGCAGACTGAACGTGTAAATCAGTCATTAAAACAATATTTACGTCTTTATACTGCCAAACTTCAGAACGATTGGTCAGATTTTCTTCCTCTGGCCGAATTCGCTTACAATAACGCTTGCCATTCATCCACCAATAAGTCTCCGTTCTTTTCGGTCCTGGGCTTTCACCCTAGAGCCAATTCCTTTACTCCCCATTATCCGGCTTCTTCTTTGTCCTTAACCTCCCGTTTCAGAGTTATTTGGAAAAAAGTACACCTTGCCCTTAAGAAGGTTGCTTTTCGGGAGAATTTTTTTTCTGATAGGTTCCGACGCCCATGTACATTTAAGGTAGGGGATAAGGTGTGGTTGTCAACCTGCAACATTAAGCTCCAACAACCCTCGGCTAGATTAGGACCTAGATTTATTGGACCGTTTCTTATTGTCAAAAAAGTCAATCCAGTGGCTTTTCGGTTACAGTTGCCAAAGTCACTTAAAATTGGCAACACATTTCATTGTTCTCTGTTGAAGCCATGTGTCCTTTCCAGGAGATTTCCTTGGAGAATTTTCCAGGGTAGACCTCTGGTGGATGTTCAGGGTCAGCAAGAATTCCTAGTACAGAAGGTCTTAGATTCTAAATTTTCTCGGGTCGGCTCTATTTTTTGGGTAACTGGAATGGTCACGGTCCAGAGGAAAGGTCTTGGGTCCTGGACAAGGATTTACATGCCCCTAGACTTAAGAGGCTGTTCTTTCAGGAGTTTCCTCATAAACCCGGATATAGGGGTTCCTTAACCCCTCCTCAAGGGGGGGGGGTACTGTCAGGCGTGGCGGCTCTCGCCGGCGCCCGACCATTGCTAGGCAACGGCCCCGGCGCATCACGGCCGCCGCGCCTCCTCCTGTCCCTGCACGGCGCCTAGTAACGCTGGGACGCCGTGCGCCCTGAGCCGGACAGCGCCTAGCAACGCCGGGACGCCATGCGCACTTGCCGCCAGACCCTTATCAACGGGGACGCCACAGGCTAACCGCGTCCCCCGTTGCTACCCATCAATCCATTCCACCTGTCAGCTCTGGGTCATGCAGCAGGGCAGCTGCATGACATTACCAATTGAGCTTCGCTGCAGCTATTGGAGGGCTCCCTGTTATATTCTCCCCCAGTGCCTGACACAGACGCCGGTGATAGCTTCCTGTATGCTGTTCCTGCCCTGCAGAATTCCTTGTCCTGCATGCTGTTATCTGGTCGATTCTGTTCCCTGTGGTCCTGAGTCCTGGTGTTCGAAAGCCGGTCATGGGAGTCTTTCCAGTCCTCCAGTCGATTGTTACCTGTGCCTGTCATCTCGGGGTTCTCGTTCATTTGGGTTACTCTCCCGGTGTTGTGAGTAGCGGCTTCTGCCGCGTCTTGCAGCCTAGGCCGCTGTATTATTTGGTAAAACTAGTTACTGGTGTTTTTGCTGAGGTTTCCGCCCTAACTGTCCTCCCCGGTACACAACGGTGCCGTGTAGGGTGTGGACAGTAGTACCTTTGTTGTCCTTTTCCTTTGGCGGCGTGCCGCACATATGTTTAGTTTTAGGTTTTTTTAGTAGCCCCTAGCTCAGAGTTTGGTTTAGTTAGAGGTCCCCTTGTTATCATCCCATCTCGGTTACGCCTTATCTCATATCAAGACCTGGGGGCATCGGAGTTGGGCAGACCTAATCCGCCCTTCAAACGCGGCTGGCGTAGGCCCAATAACACATAGTCTCGCAGGCGTAGACTGACCACGCGGGTGAAACAACGGAGGTAGGGTTCTAGGGGTTACTGCCTTTCCTTGTCCTAACTACAGCATCACGTTCCTGTGCTTGGGACTTACCCACTCACTAACTCACGTTCTAAAGCACAGAGAACGTAACAGACCCACTTGTATTTGCCTGGCCCATTGCTGTTTTGGACATGGCAAAGTGGGCACACACATCATATTTTACCATTTTGAATAAGTAGCTGTAGTTTTACAAGAGTTAACTAGTCTTGGGCCACAAATTTGACACCTGAAATCAACAGAGTTTGGTCACTTACATATCAGATATCACCCACTTGTATTCTGACCCACTTGTATTTTGCCTGGCCCAACGCTGTTTTGGCCATGAAATTCACTGGCAAAGTGGGCACACACACCATCTTTCACCATTTGGAATAAGTAGCTGTACTTTGCAAGGGTTAACTAGTCTTGGGCCACAAATGTGAGACCTGAAATCAACAGAAGGTGGTCACTTACATATCAGATATCACCCACTTGTATTCTGCCTGTATTGGTTTGGGCATGAAATATGCTGGCAAAGTGGGCGCAAACACCATATTATAATTTATCATTTTGAATATGTAGCTGTAGTTTTACAAGGGTTAGCTAGTCTTGTGCGACATATTTGATACCAGAAATCAAGGGTTAGATTAGCTCCTTAAAGCACAGGGGAGTCACAGAGAGCCTATGTTGATTTAAAGTTGTCTGAAGTCATCTCCTATACTTGCTTGAAGGAGGCTATACTCAGCAGGATTGGGGTCATGGATCCCAGCAAAGCCCAAGAATATCATGAGTTGCAGCTGATCCTATCTGAGCCTCCTGTTAAAGTCGAGAAATATTGTAATGCATATGCCTTGTACTAACCCCATACACATGCCCGCTGCGCGTGCACTCAGACCGCCGTGCGTGCACATATCCGCAATTTGCGTAGGATCGCTCCGGCGATCATGCGCGTGATATGGGTATTTACGGCGGAGTTTGTGAGCGCGTAGAGGGTTATTAGAACATTACATATTTAACCCAAATAGTGCATTTTGTACCCATAGTTCCCTTGCACCACATCAGCGAGTATTAATAGTTTAAACAGTTCCTGGACTAAGAGATTCGCCTTTGCATGATAGGAAGGGTCAGATAAAGGTTGGAAGGTGATGTCTAGTATCCAGCTGTAGGGTATTTTGAGGGTAACATTCCGGTGTTGGTTAGAGAAAGATCGCATGTTCCTGCGTATAGTTATGTGCAAAAGTAAAATATAGATATTCACTGTATTTACTGTATATTATGTATGCGGTGGGAAGCCAGAGGATACCACCCACAAGAGCAGTTGGGGAAAGACATCGCCCATCTATTCAAATCAACCTATGACCTCTTCTGTAATGAAGAGACACATCTCTGTGTCCAATGGACAATGAGATTACAGTGACCATTGTATTGTGTATGCATGTTGTGTATAAAAAGCCCATTGTTGCCTGGCCGGTCAGAAGACTCTGAACGCTTTCTATCTGACTAGCGGAGGACCGGCTGGGTTGCGCTTGCGAACATTCTCACGTATGTACATTCTCTGTAGCCATTATTCTGTTTAGATTTATCTTGTTAGCCTGTAGTGTATGATTTGTATTGTTTTACCTTTTGGAATAATCCACGGTGGCCTTAGAACCCTGTGGTTTCAACTACAAATCGGTGTTGTGTCTTCACTTTCCTGCAAGGGCTTTAAAGTGTATTTATCTGTATAAGGTGTATAAGTATTGATAAGGTGTACGCACTGCGGGTACTTTATACCGTCAGCGCTACTTAAGGTTTAAAGATATAACATCGTTGCAGTACATTGCTGCTAAGGGTTGAAGTGTAATCAAATCATTACATTGTATCATTAACAAGGTTTAAAGGTTATCAATTGTGTGTGCGTACGCTGTGTGTACTCTGTACACTCAGTGCGGCATGTGTACGCCAAGTACGTACCACGTGCGGGACTCTGTACGCAAATAGCGTACAAAGTGCGTAGCACGTGTATTCAGTCTAGCGACCATAGCGGCTCCACGGTAATAGTGTATCTAGAGGTATAGCTTTTCGGTCTAAGATAATATCAACATTATCAATTGGGAGCTCGTCCGGTTCTTCCTCATACCCGCAGCCTAGCAGGTTTTCGCAGACTTTATCTATCAGCAAAGGGCGGAAAGGTATCCCCCGTAAACCTTCTCTTGGTCGGTGGATACACTAGTGCTGATTAGATAAGCGTCTGCCCTGCATGGTTTGAAGGGATGCTGGAGGGATCCGTAAGGTAAGAACGCAAAAGCTATTTTTTTTTTAAATCTGTGAAATTTCTGTTTTGGCACCAAATGCGCACGCAACACACGCATACACCTGTATTTTGTACTTTGCATATCTGCTCGCATTATTGCCGTAAGCATTGATTACTAGATTCATTTTGACCTGTACTGAGAAAATTTGTTGCTTTTTAGTTAAAATATAGAGTTAATAGTTAAGGAAGTAAGTGTAAGACGCACACACAGCCTGGCCTAGTTGTAAAGATTTATACAGTAGAAACTGTGTGTTGTGTTAAGTAAGTGATTATAGTTAATTATCGCTTACATTTATAGAAGTGTGGGATTTGTAGTACTGCGGACGTACGGCCTTTGTACACGTGTCTCGGACAGAGTACGGGACTGCGTACGCAACATAAAGACGTACGCACGTGGCGTGTTCACGCAACGTGCGTAAAAGTACGACCGCTAAATACAAATCACACAATAGCATTGTTTTAGTTTAGGCGCGAGACAGTAGCCACGCGATAATAGCACAAATTGATCAGTTTTCCAATATTTAGTTTAAAAACCTTTTTTACTGTATTACCTCTGGAACTAAGACTGTTTTATCTGAATGAAAGTTAATTTTCTGTACAGAAAAAACAAAGTGTATATGAGTGAACAAGCGTGAGTGTGCAAACAATAAAGGTTTTGTGGACCCAGGGAATTTGGGATCCCGTAGGAGACCACACCAGGTGAGTGGACACTTGGTGACGTGAGAGTGGCTTGCTCACGTTAACATTGATTTAGGTACAAAGGAGCAAGTAGTAGAGAACAGCAGACCAAGAGGTCAGCGAAGTCAGAAAATCGCTGACAAAGTCAAGCGAAGCTCTGAATACCGCGGCCTAAAAGGTCAGCAAGGTTTTGTGTAGAGAGCGCAGCCCAGGTGGTTGGCATAGAACCCATATAGGCCCGTTCAGATACGCTCCGGCTGAGGTTTCGCAGCCTGAAAAACGATTCCATTGGTCGCACGGCGGATAAGTAACAGTTACCTATACGCTGGGCGATTGGACCGCGCGTTCGTGGGTGCGATACTTAGCTCACCGCGATACCCTTTTACGAGTTTTGCGTAAAATCGCGGGATCATTGGCGCTAGGTGTAGCACACGCAACGTGATTTGTGTAACAATTTTTTTGTTTTAAGGGAGTTTCGCTGGTCACTCAGGAAATCTCCAACGACCAATATTTACTGGGAAGGGTAAGTCACTCCCACACATTTCCAGTAAATAGAGGTTACACAGGGGCCCTAGGTTGGGTACGTACCGGCGCTGACGACAGTGTTTAGGTGTATTGGCCAACGTGGGCGTGAGTGGGTGAGAGCACTCGGAGGACTTTCACCGTTGCCTTATAATTGAGTATTTTGGTTTTTTGTAGGAATTAGCTGAGAAGGCAATACCTGCAAAAGATGGGGGCCAGTTGCTCAAGTAAGGGACGATCAACCAGGGTTCAGGTTGATATTTCGCGGCCCAAGGGGTCGGCGAGGTACATAATGTGTGAGAAATATGGATCACACGCAGAGGTTTTATGCAATGAATGGGAACGTATGACTGCGGAAGATAGGGAACCATTCCCTAAGGTAGGCAGTTTTAATCCAGAGGTTTTGCAAAATTTAAGGATTAGGATATGTCTGTTAAAATCCCGAAAAGAAAGGATCAGACACTCAAACTGTTTACATTTATAGCAACGAGAGAGTGATATGCAAAGTGGACTAGCTCACGCAGCCGGTTCCAACCCTAGCAGGAAACTGATTGCAACTGCACCACCACCACTGTATATTACATGGGAGAAAGTGGCTACAGACAATGGCATACTAATATATGATAAGAGTGAACTTGATAAATGTATTAATGTTAACCCGTGCAAGTTGTATCCCATCTTAAACTTCCCTCAGGACTGCGGCCAAGAAGATGAGCCCAGCACGATATCGGCACTCTCTCTAGCAGCCACCATACAAGACACACAAGTGGGCACGGCCCAACCAGTAAGAGCAGTAGCAAAGGCCCCTAGCGGAGGGACAGGTGAGGTCGTGTCCACAGGTAAGTACGGTACAGTACATTATGCAGAGACAATTGCACCTCACATTGTAGAAGCAACCCAGAATGATGTAGTTGAACTAAATCCTGTCAGGGTGATCGCAGTCCCCAATGGGAAGACTGGCGCTCAGGGAATCACTCCCGTCAGGAACATTGCTATGCATTGTCCTTGGTCCCGGACAGAATTGAGGACAATTATGTCTGAATTTCCCGATCCCAGAAAGGATCTAGCCGCATGTCAGAGGTTTATTAGAGAACTAGGTAACGCCACCAAACCCACAAACAAAGATTGGCGGACAGTGCTACAGGAATGTTTGCCCTCCAATATTGACCCTGTGAAATTCATTGCTGATTGTAAATTAGACGCAGAAGTACCTCTCACTGATGAGTACACTCAGGAGAATGTACGACAGATCAATCTGCAGTTAGGAGTATATTTCCCTACTGTTGTCAAGTGGAATAAAATCTTTTCCATAAGACAAAAAGAAGGTGAAACTGCTTCTGAATATTTCCATCGAGCACTACAGGAAATGGCTAGATACACTAGGGTCGAGGACATTAAGGAAAATGTACATCATAGAGAGGTAGCTGTGTCCGTATTAATGGACGGCTTGAAAGAAACGTTGAGAACAAGGGTACAAACCACTCAACCTAACTGGAGAGGTATTTTGGTGGCTGCATTAAGAGAGTCCGCTATCGAGCATGATCGGAACATCATTAAGCACAGGGAGTCACAGGGGGATAAGCTGATGACCGTAAGTATCAAAGCCCTGACAACGAAGAAACATCAGCCAAAACCCCAGACCCCTGATGGTAAGTCGTATGTAGTAAAATGTTATAAATGTCAGAAGGAAGGACATTACGCACGGAACTGTAATTATAAAAGCAACGTATATCGACCCCCTAGACCAGAACATGACTCACAATATGACACACGTAATTGGGATCAGGGACCGCATAGGAGGAATTACGAGCCACATGCAGGGGAAACAAGGAGGTACCCACCTAGGAAGGACTGGCAGACCTCTGGGAATTCTCAGCTACCCCCCTCACATATTGTAGCTGCCAGCGCGCTGCGGGAGGGTCACAACATACAATAGGGGTTAGGCCACACCTGTAGTTTGCAGCCAGTGAAGTTGATTGCTAGCCTTGGAAGTGAACCCGAGGTTACAGTTGACGTAGCTGGTAGATCACTACCTTTCCTTGTAGATACAGGGGCGGCCAGGTCAGTGTTAAATTCAACGGTAGGTATGAAAACAACGGGTAAAACAATTTCAGCAATGGGGGTAACAGGAGTAGTGCAACACTACCCTTTAAGTAGACCAGCGGAGATTACGATAGGGCCTTTGCAGACCAAGCACTCCTTTTGCTAGATGCATCGGCTTCGACTAATCTACTTGGGAGAGATTTATTGTGTAAGATGAGGTGTGTCATATACTGTACTCCTGGGGGTGTCTTCTAAGATATACCCGAGAATCATGTTCAGGAAGTGCAGGATATGTTAGACAGTCCACAAAGGTTAATGTCACACTCTGCTGTTATAGACAGGTGTCCATCCAAGGTAGAGGAAATGATCTCCCAGATACCGGAATCCCTCTGGACCAAAGATGGACAAGACACTGGATTGATGGCAAACGTAGCTCCTGTAGTAGTTCAAGTAAAAGATGGTAGGATAGCTCCAAAAATTCCACAGTATCCTCTGAAGCCAGAGGTGGAATTAGGAGTGTACCCAGTCATAGAGCGCTTGCTACAACAGGGCATCCTAGTTAGGACGTCCAGCACTGCCAATAGTCCCATCTTCCCTGTGAAAAAGAGTGGGGGGAGGGGTTACAGGCTAGTGCAGGATCTAAGGGGGATAAACAAGATAGTTGAGAGCCAATTCCCCATAGTGCCAAATCCAGCTGTCATCCTCATGCAAATTCCCCCTACTGCAAAGTTTTTCACTGTCATTGACCTCTGTTCTGCTTTCTTTTCGGTCCCTCTGCACCCTGACAGCCAATACTTGTTTGCATTTACATACAGAGGAGTACAGTACACCTGGACTTGCTTACCCCAAGGTTTCATTGACAGCCCAAGTATTTTCTCCCAGGCTTTGCATGACTGTTTACAATCCTTTCAACCTGAGAGCGGATCAGTATTAATACAGTATGTAGATGACTTACTGCTGTGTTCTGATTCACTCGAATCGTCCTTGAAAGACACGAAACAGCTTCTGTTTCACCTTTCTAATACGGGACACAAGGTTTCAAAGGATAAGTTACAGTTGTGCCAGACCAAGGTGAAATATTTGGGGCATTGCTTAACACAAGAACTGAGACACCTCACCGCTGATAGAATACAGGCGATTCACGACATGACTCTGCCACAAACCCAGCAACAGATCCGCACTTTCCTAGGAATGTGTGGGTACTGCCGAAACTGGTTCCCAGGGTTCTCCATACTGGCGTTACCTTTGCAAGAAATGATCTCTTCAAACAAACCAGATCGGATTTCGCACACAGATGAGTCCGAACTGGCATTTGAGAGACTCAAACAGTGCCTATCACAGGCACCTGCATTAGGCATGCCAGATTATAAGAAACCTTTTGAGTTGTACGGTACGGAAAGTGCTGGGTGTGCGGCAGGTGTCCTAACCCAGAGACATGGTGATGCCAGCAGGCCGGTAGCTTACTACAGTGCACAGTTGGACACCGTAGCACGGTCTCTCCCCACATGCTTGCGAAGTGTTGCAGCGATAGCCTTGCTAGTGAGTAAAAGTGAAGATGTAGTGTTGGGACACAACCTGACCATCCATACACCTCATGCAGTATCAGCCTTACTGAACTCTGCCCAAACCAAACATGTCTCATCAGCACGGTTTACAAGGTGGGAATTAGCACTAATGGCCCCTGTAAACATCACCATAAAGAGATGCAGCGCACTAAATTCTGCAACATATCTCCCAGGTGTGCCTGGACAGGCACAAAGGGTGGAGGATGAGAGTGATGGCGAAGGAGGATTTAGTACAGACACTGACACACATGATTGTATGGAATATCTGAACCAAACTTTCACTGCAAGACCCGACATTAGTGACAACCCACTGGAAGGCGAAGATTTTACTTTTTACACTGACGATAGTTGCCACAGACAGACGGACTCGGGAGACTTGTGTACTGGATACGCAGTCGTAGATGACAAAGGTATCATAGAAGCTGAACCCCTGGGCCCACCGCACTCAGCACAAGTTGCTGAGCTGGTCGCCCTAACCAGAGCGTGTGAATTGGCTAAGGGAATGTCAGCTAATATATATACAGATTCTAGGTATGCCTTTGGAGTAGTGCATGATTTCGGGGCCCTATGGCGCCTCAGAAATTTCATGACGGCAGCTGGCACACCTGTAGCGCATGCATCCCATATAAAAAGGCTTCTAACAGCGATACAGGAACCTGACAGAGTGGCTGTTATCAAGTGCAAAGCACACACTTAGTCAAGACCCAGTGTCACTTGGTAACAGCCGGGCAGATGAAGCTGCAAAATCAGCAGCCAGCACCCCCATACAGACAGATATCACACAACTGATGGTATTCAATACCGTCAACACACAAAAATTAAGTGAAATGCAAAATTTGTGTTCTCCACAGGAAAAGGCAGTCTGGAGGTCAAAAGGATATGGCCAGGAGTCCTCAGGACTCTGGACAGATGGACAAGGTAAGCCAGTAGCCCCCAGAGCATATCTTCCAAGCTTAGCTGAGGCGGCACACGGTCTGACTCATCTGGGCAAAGAGGGTATGTGTAAGCTGGCGAGAGCCTACTGGTGTGCGCCAGGATTCTCTACTCATGCGGGTAAGAGAGCAATGACATGTCTGATCTGCTTGAGGAAGAATATTGGAAAGTCAATACCAACAGAACCATCCCATATCCCGCCAACAGACGTCCCTTTTCAGGTAATACAAATCGATTTCATACAGTTACCACCCTGCAGAAATTTAAAATATGTGTTAGTTTGTATTGACGTGTTTTCAAATTGGGTAGAAGCGTTCCCCACTGCCACAAATACTGCTACGGTCACTGCAAAGAAAATTGTGCAGGAATTTGTGTGCAGATATGGTATCCCTAGGATAATTGAAAGCGATAGGGGTACCCATTTTACAGGTGAAGTCTTTCAGGTTATGTGCAAACTGATGGGAATTAATAGTAAGCTGCATACTCCGTACCGCCCACAGGCGAGTGCGAAAGTGGAAAGAGTAAACAGCACTATTAAAAACAATCTGAGCAAAGTGATGGCTGAAACTGGATTGTTATGGCCAGAAGCTTTGCCACTTGTATTGTACAGCATCAGAACCACTCCCAGGTCCCCCCTTAACCTATCACCCTTTGAGATTCTTTTTGGTCGACAACCCCATGTAATGATTGACCCCCAGGATGATTTGAAATGCAATAATGAGGTGACTGTAAAATATATGGTTAAGATGAGCCAGCAGTTGAGAAATCAAAACAGAAATCTAAAGCTGGTGATTCCTGACCTACCAAACAGTAATTGTCATGACATTGAACCTGGGGATTATATAATGATTCGAAATTTTCTACGCTCAGGTTGCCTTATTGACCGGTGGGAAGGACCGTACCAAGTCTTACTAACCAGCACGACAGCATTAAAGGTTGCCGAGAGAGAGACTTGGGTCCACTCGTCCCACTGTAAGAAGGTCGCTGACCCAGAGAAAGCCCGTGACAAAGAGCAGAGTGTAGAGGAAATCGTATTACTGGAGTGCCTGTTCTGGGAAGGTTGAGAGGCAGGACTGTTGTCACGGCACCTGAGCACAGAGAACTACAAGACCAGAGGCGGTTGTCGCACCAAATTTCTTTTTCCTTTTTATTATTTTCTCCATCTCCCATTACCCTCCTTTCCCCCCTTCCCATTCCCTTTTCCTCCCCTTAACAAGATGGACTTACCCCAAGAGACTGCATACCGGGTTTTCCTGTTGACCCTGTTGTTGACCAGAGCAGTCTGTTTCGGTGAGAGTACCAGAGAGGTCGAGAAAGGATCTGGAATGGGTTCTAATGGCAAGGACGAAGTTGTAGAATTCCAAGAGCAATACATCCACCGAGCAAAGGCGAGTATCAGAAAACGATCTGGTAGTAAAGAAACTAGGAGGCACTGTGAAGGGTTATTGGCTGAAGAAAATTGTATTTGTAGAAACTGTGAAAACATAGTTGAGGACGGGTGCATCCAGAGATGTCCGTCCAGCCTTAATATCAACATGGACCGTCATCCATTGAGTGATTATCACTCATTAGTGGGTAAGGTTTTAAACCAAACAGAATGCTGGGTGTGCTCACTAGTACCTCAAGGTCAGAGCAAGTCAGGACTAGTACCGTATCCTTTAACAATAGATGAGGTACTTGAATTACGGGGTGGGAGAACGGTGGACAAGAAATTTAATATTTCTAGGCCCCCTAGTTTGAAGCTCCACCAATATCATGTGGATAGTGTCAGCGTCCGGAGGCTTACCGGTACGCTGGGGCCGCGGGGCTGGCTTCCTTGGCGTTGTGCGGGCAGCGGCGGAGGTGGGCTGCTGCGCCGGATCCATGGGCAGCAGTAGCGGAGGTGAGGGGGTCCGCTCGTAGCGGCGGGACGCCGCTACAGCGGGTCGCTCTTGCTGAACCGTTGCTTGGAGACCAGGGGCAGTGAGCAATGTGGCTTTGCAAAAAGGTCTGCATTACTGGGCGCCGCCATGTTGGAGACCAAGTTTTAAGCATAGTTCCTGTTTCCTGTTTCTTCCAGCCAATCCAGGGGAAGCTCTCCCTATAAAAGGGGGCTGGTTTAGGACAGGGATGCCAGTGCTTCAAGTTACAACCCTGTTGTAGGTGCTTTAGCCTGTGCTCCCAGGATTCCTGCTGTATCTTGGTTCCTCCTGATGATGCTTGGTCGGTTCTCTGTTGCTGCTGCAGCCCTGCCATTTCTTGCCTGCTACTGCCTGTGGAAGCGCTCCTGGAAAACCCGGTCCAGTAAGACTCTTTGGGCACAGTCGGCCCCGGGTCTTCTGCCTCGTCTTTCAAGCCACACTCCACAGATCTCCTTCACCAGCCACGCCTTTGTACCACTGACCACAGCCTGCAGATTATTATCTTCAAGCCTCATTTACCACAGTCCACAGTCCTTGTCTCCAGCCACGTTTTCAACTACCATCCACAGTTCCACAGTTCATCATCTACAGTCTCGTCTTTCAAATCACAGTCCGCAGTTCTTCACCTCCAGCCACGTCTTTAACCATTGTGCTTCAGCCTCCGTTCACTACCTCAGCCCTGTACATAATAAATACTTTCCATTGACTCTCAAACCCCGCCTACGTTCTTCATTGCTCCGTGTCCCATGCGAAGGAACTATATCCAGCCCCCTCATCTGGTTCATTCATAGCCTGCTACCTCCTCTGGCAAATCTCAGCTGCCGGATCCTCAAACCCTGCCAGACGTGACAGTAAGCACTGGCCCAATGGATTCGACGGGTGATCAGGCCTCAGGAGGGGATTCAACTGCAGATATCTGATCTCGCTTAAGTAAGCAGGAGGCCACACAATCTCAAATCGTGCAGTTCATGCAGAGTATGTCCGAACGTCTCGATTCTCTCTGTGTTGCCATGACGGCACCTCAAGTATCTACAGCTGCTCCCACATTGGCACCTCCGGTCCTGCTTCCTCCTGTACCAGTACCACTTCCACGTTTGCATTTGCCACCTCCCAGTATATTTGATGGGAATCCAAAACAATGCAGTGGGTTTCTTAACCAGTGCGAAATCCAATTCGAACTACAGTCGGCCAACTTCCCATCAGCACGAACCAAAGTAGCCTATATAATTTCTTTACTTACCGGGCAAGCGTTGGAATGGGCTTCATCTTTGTGGGAGAGGATGGATCCCATCTTATCTAACTATCCAGAATTCATGGCCACCTTTCGAAGAATCTTCGACGAACCGGGCAGGACTTCTGCCGCCTCATTGGAGATCCTGCGCCTGCGTCAGGGCACGCGTATGGTCAGTCAGTACGTGATCCAGTTTCGCACCCTTTCCTCAGAACTGAACTGGAACGAGGAGGCTCTCATTGCAGCTTTCTGGAGCGGTCTCTCCGAAAAAATCAAAGATGACCTCGCAACTCAGGACGTACCTGATAAGTTGGATAAACTAATTTCTTTATGCAATAAGTTAGATCTGAGGTACAGAGAACGCTGCATGGAGAGGTTGCGGTCAGATCGCCCTAAGCCTAGAGTTGTTCTTCCACCAACACCATCATCACCAACTGTGGAAGAACCCATGCAGATTAATCGCTCCCACCTCTCCAATGAAGAACGTCAGAGACGGCGACAAGGGAACCTCTGCCTGTATTGTGGTGCATCTGATCACTTTGTTAAAACTTGCAGTCTACGTCCGGGAAACGCCCGCTCCTAGTTTGTGCTGGAGAGGTCAAGCTAGGAGAATTCTCAGAATTACATACCAAGAAAGAGTCTGTCCTGTTAACCCAATTGGAGCTCCCTTCTTCTTCTCTTCTCATCCCTGCACTACTCGACTCCGACGCCGAAAGCTTCATTATGTCAGCTCTGGTCAAACGATCTGGAATACAAACGGTTCCTTTGGATCGTACCATTTCTGTTACCGCAGTGGATGGAAGTTATATCCCAGAGGGTATTATATCCTTTCGTACTATTCCTCTCAAGATGAAGGTCGGAGTTCTCCATTCAGAAAAAATCTCTTTCCTTGTAATTCCTAAAGCCTCTCATGAACTAATCCTAGGGTTTCCATGGTTAATCAGACACAATCCCCACATAGATTGGCAAACTATGGATGTTCTCTCTTGGGGACAAGACTGCTTTCAGAACTGTTTACCTTCAGTTAGACCTCTCTGTTCTTCCAACCCTTCCAGCCTTCCTGTGGAGTACCAATCTTTTCAAGATGTTTTCAGTAAGCATGGGGCGGACACCTTGCCTCCGCATCGTACTTGGGATTGTCCCATTGAGCTAGTACCCGGTAAGACTCCTCTCTCTCACTTCCCGAGACACAGGCCATGTCGGAGTATATACGGGAGAACTTGGAGAAAGGGTTCATCAGGTCTTCTACATCTCCGGCCGGAGCAGGGTTTTTCTTCGTCAAAAAGAAGGATGGGGGGTTGCGGCCCTGTATTGACTATAGAGGTCTCAATGACATAACAATTAAGAACAGATATCCGTTACCTCTGATTCCAGAACTGTTCGACCGAGTTAAAGGAGCTACTGTATTTACTAAGTTGGACTTACGGGGGGCCTACAATCTTATACGTATTCGCCCAGGGGACGAATGGAAGACGGCATTTAATACCCGCGACGGCCATTACGAATACCTGGTAATGCCTTTTGGCCTATGCAACGCCCCAGCCGTCTTTCAAGAGTTCGTTAACGAAATCTTCAGAGATCTCCTCTATGACTGCTTGGTAGTGTATCTGGATGACATCCTCATTTTTTCTAGGGATCTGAAGACCCACCGGGAACAAGTCAAAGAAGTGTTAACTCGTTTACGAAGGAATCAGTTATTCTGTAAGTTAGAGAAGTGCACCTTTGAAGTACCCACGATTCCATTCCTCGGTTACATTCTTTCATGGCAGAGGTTACAGATGGACCCCGCTAAAGTCCAGGCGATTCAGGATTGGGCACTTCCAGCTACCCTTAAAGGAATTCAACGTTTCCTGGGGTTTGCTAACTTCTACCGAAGATTCATTCAAAATTATTCTTCTGTCATAGCTCCTATAACCGCATTAACTAGGAAGGGAGCTGATCTTGCCAAGTGGTCTCCGGAGGCTTTGGAAGCTTTTTCATCTTTAAAGGAGGCCTTCACGACTGCTCCAGTTCTTTGACAACCCGATCTCAGCCGTCCGTTCTTGGTGGAGGTTGATGCCTCTACTGTAGGAGTAGGAGCAGTATTATCCCAACTTTTCGAGGACAAGAAGGTCCATCCTTGTGCATTCTTCTCGCGAAGATTCTCCCCCGCTGAACAGAATTACGCTATTGGGGAACAGGAATTACTGGCAATTAAGTTGGCCTTTGAGGAGTGGAGGTATTTGTTGGAGGGAGCTCAGCATCCAATTTCAGTGACCACGGATCACAAGAACCTTCTGTATCTACAGTCAGCCCGATGTCTGAACCCACGCCAAGCAAGATGGGCACTCTTCTTTACCCGTTTTAATTTTAAACTCAGTTACAGACCAGGTTCCCTCAACAACAAGGCAGATGCATTATCTCGCTCCCTAAGTTCAGAAGAACCCTCTGACCGTTCAAAAGAGCAATTTATCCTGGAATCCACCTCTTTTTCTGTAACTAATACCTCTCCACTTCCTCCTCCAGGGAAGATCTTCGTTGCACCAAATCTTCGCAAAAAACTTCTTACATGGGCTCACTCCTCCTCCTTCATGGGCCATGCGGGTGGTCATAAGACACTTAAATTCATTCAACGCTCCTACTGGTGGCCTCATCTCAGGACTGACGTTCAGGAATTCGTAGCTGCCTGTCCAAAATGTGCCCAGCATAAAAGTCCCAAAGGTCCACCAGCCGGGTTACTCCATATCCTTTGCCGGTACCACTAAGACCATGGACGCATATTTCTATGGACTTTATTACAGATTTACCTATGTCTGGTGGGCGGAACACCGTATGGGTCATAGTTGACCGATTCTCTAAAATGGCACACTTTGTTCCTCTGGTTAATCTTCCATCTGCATCCCAGTTGGCAAAATTGTTTATAGCAGAGATCTTTCACTCCATGGTCTACCTCAGGAGATCGTGTCTGATAGAGGTCCTCAATTTGTGGCCAGGTTTTGGAGATCCATATGTTCTGCTCTTGGCGTGAAATTAAACTTCTCCTCAGGATATCATCCTCAAACGGATGGTCAAACAGAGAGAGTGAACCAGGATCTGGAGACTTTTCTGCGTTTATTCATGTCCTCCTCACAGGACGACTGGCTGGACTTCCTCCCGTTCGCAGAATTTGCCCATAACAATCTTTATCACTCTGCCACAAAATCTTCTCCATTCTTCATTAATTATGGTTACCATCCAAGAGTTCCTGACTTCCAACTTCTGCCTACGCTCGAGGTTCCGGCCGCAGAGTCAACACTTCGTCAATTTACTGAAGCCTGGAAACAAGTTCACAAGACTTTGCTCAAGACATCCAAGAGATATAAGACCTATGCAGATCTGAAACGAAAAGCTGTACCAAGCCTTAAGGTAGGAGATCGGGTTTGGGTTTCCACACGTAACCTGAGATTAAAGGTTCCTACAAAAAAGTTTGCTCCCAGATTTATCGGGCCTTACCCAATCGAAAGAGTGTTGAATCCTGTGGCTTACAAAGTGAAATTACCTCCGCAGTTAAGAATTCCTAATGCATTTCATATTTCTCTCTTAAAACCACTGGTACTTAATCGGTTCAGAGCCGCTCTGCCTAAATCACCCAAGATCCAATCAGCACATGGAGATGAATTTGAGATTCACAAGATCCTCGATTCTCGCATACGTTATGGTCGCATCCAGTACCTTGTTGATTGGAAAGGGTATGGGCCAGAGGAGAGATCTTGGGTAGATGCAGAGGATGTCCATGCTCCAAGACTTCTTCGGACATTTCATGCCAAGTTTCCAACTAAACCACATAGGTGTCCGGAGTCCACCCGCAAAAGGGGGGGTACTGTCAGCGTCCGGAGTCTTACCGGTACGCTGGGGCCGCGGGGCTGGCTTCCTTGGCGTTGTGCGGGCAGCGGCGGAGGTGGGATGCTGCGCCGGATCCGTGGGCAGCAGTAGCGGAGGTGAGGGGGTCCGCTCGTGGCGGCGGGACGCCGCTACAGCGGGTCGCTCTTGCTGAACCGTTGCTTGGAGACCAGGGGCAGTGAGCAATGTGGCTTTGCAAAAAGGTCTGCATTACTGGGCGCCGCCATGTTGGAGACCAAGTTTTAAGCATAGTTCCTGTTTCCTGTTTCTTCCAGCCAATCCAGGGGAAGCTCTCCCTATAAAAGGGGGCTGGTTTAGGACAGGGATGCCAGTGCTTCAAGTTACAACCCTGTTGTAGGTGCTTTAGCCTGTGCTCCCAGGATTCCTGCTGTATCTTGGTTCCTCCTGATCCTGCTTGGTCGGTTCTCTGTTGCTGCTGCAGCCCTGCCGTTTCTTGCCTGCTACTGCCTGTGGAAGCGCTCCTGGAAAACCCGGTCCAGTAAGGCTCTTTGGGCACAGTCGGCCCCGGGTCTTCTGCCTCGTCTTTCAAGCCACACTCCACAGATCTCCTTCACCAGCCACGCCTTTGTACCACTGACCACAGCCTGCAGATTATTATCTTCAAGCCTCGTTTACCACAGTCCACAGTCCTTGTCTCCAGCCACGTTTTCAACTACCATCCACAGTTCCACAGTTCATCATCTACAGTCTCGTCTTTCAAATCACAGTCCGCAGTTCTTCACCTCCAGCCACGTCTTTAACCATTGTGCTTCAGCCTCAGTTCCCTACCTCAGCCCTGTACATAATAAATACTTTCCATTGACTCTCAAACCCCGCCTACGTTCTTCATTGCTCCGTGTCCCATGCGAAGGAACTATATCCAGCCCCCTCATCTGGTTCATTCATAGCCTGCTACCTCCTCTGGCAAATCTCAGCTGCCGGATCCTCAAACCCTGCCAGACATGACAGATAGATCCTTAGTATGTTTCAACATTTCCAATTCCCGAAAGCCGGGAAATTGGGAGGTGACATGGAATAACCAAACCATGGCATTTTCACACAGAGCCGACAGAATGCCCGTAGACTCAGAACTTATACGCCAAATAGCCGACGGTGGAAGATATTTTCGGTACAGGTATACTCTAGGAAGTAGGACCATGCGGGTTGGAGAAGTATCACCAGGGTACTGTGCGCATATCATACAGCCTGATACGTGTACTGAACAGATGAGAGAGTTAGGGATAGGAATTTTCACTTGGAAGGTCTGCGATATGGTAATGTCATATTCTGTCCCATATGTTCTCCCCGATGATGCATATTTCATATGCGGGAGGAAGGCGTATA
Source organism: Pseudophryne corroboree (assembly GCF_028390025.1). Taxonomy (NCBI): domain Eukaryota; kingdom Metazoa; phylum Chordata; class Amphibia; order Anura; family Myobatrachidae; genus Pseudophryne; species Pseudophryne corroboree. The sequence continues at coordinate 334,040,394 of NC_086450.1, read as the reverse complement.
AGTGGCTTGCCCCAAACTCAGAGGGATTGTGTTACATTGGAAGAGTGTTGCCAGAAGTAATGACCATAACCCATAATAAGATGAAAGACGTTCACCGCAATGCTCAAGCTCCTTACACTCATACACACTATGAACACATCGTTAAGAGACACCTTATAGATAGGACAGAGCACGCAGCCTCTGATTTGATCCACGAATCCACCGGGATTCAATTCCTACTCGCGTTAGATATCACCCGTACCGCCAGAGGAATTATAAATTATAGGTATATTCATGCGCTAGCGAACCTAATAGATAATATCACAGAGATGTATGATGACACCTTCAGGTATACAGGGAGGGAGTTGCAAGCTTACAAAATGGAACTGATCCAGCACAGGATGGTTTTAAATTATATCACAGCAGTGACAGGCGGGTACTGTGTCACCTTGGCAACTCAGTATGGTGTGAAGTGCTGCACGTACATCACAAACAACACTGATGACCCAACCGAGGTCATAGATCAAAAGATGGACGATATCTTGCAATTGAAGTGGGAGTTCCGAAGGAGACACAACCTTACCCTTACTGCTGTGAGTAATGAACTGACCGGCTGGGTCTCATGGTTGAACCCACGCAATTGGTTCTCAGGTTTAGGAGAATGGGCTCAAAATGTTATCGTGAGTGTAGGAAAGTTTCTCCTTTGTATCCTGGGAGTTGTCATAATGATTGGTTTGATATTTAGATGTGTTCGAATTTTAACGCGGCGCAAGCACGGTACCAAAGTGATGAGTTTGAGGAGCGGGGGCATTGGTACAGCAACTGATTTAATTTATGACCCATCAATAGAGACAATGTTGTGATAAGACGTGATTCCACGGTCCGTTTCTTTCACCCGTTTTTCCTCTGTTTTCCCTTAGCAAAAATACACCCATCCAGAAAAGACTTTGTTTTCCCTCAGCAAAAATACACCCATCCGGAGAAGACTTCAATCAACACCCAAGAATGATTACGAAAATGTTATGTGAATGTATTGTACATATGTGTCTTATCCTCATCTCTACAACCTTCAGGTAGTGACACACATAGTCGACAGGTAATATCCACATATTAGCATTCACATGTGTTCCCCCTCCATGTATCATCAACTAAATGTGCACCCCATTTGTTGGAACTAGAAGCCGAAAAGAGCTCGGTAGTGTTTGTTGGCCCACTTACAGACCCTTAATACGGGATGAGAAGGATTTAATGTATACTTCGCAATACCTCGAAGCTTATCTAGAACATATACGGCACGATGATACATGCCCCTCAGACATGGATTTCATACATACATGCTTTTACTGTCCCACTAGGTCATACATTTCCCGCCTACATCTCTCCTCCTACCATCCAACCATATATGGATAATGTATTGTATATTTTTATCCAACCATATGTAGATATTGTATTGTATATTTTTCTGTTTAATGTTTAGATAGTGGCAGTTATTGTTGACTGCCAAAGGGTGGACTGTTAAAGTCGAAAAATATTGTAATGCATATGCCTTGTACTAACCCCATACACATGCCCGCTGCGCGTGCACTCAGTCCGCCGTGCGTGCACATATCCGCAATTTGTGTAGGATCGCTCCGGCGATCATGCGCGTGATATGGGTATTTACGGCGGAGTTTGTGAGCGCGTAGAGGGTTATTAGAACATTACATATTTAACCCAAATAGTGCATTTTGTACCCATAGTTCCCTTGCACCACATCAGCGAGTATTAATAGTTTAAACAGTTCCTGGACTAAGAGATTCGCCTTTGCATGATAGGAAGGGTCAGATAAAGGTTGGAAGGTGATGTCTAGTATCCAGCTGTAGGGTATTTTGAGGGTAACATTCCGGTGTTAGTTAGAGAAAGATCGCATGTTCCTGCGTATAGTTATGTGCAAAAGTAGAATATAGATATTCACTGTATTTACTGTATATTATGTATGCGGCGGGAATCCAGAGGATACCACCCACAAGAGCAGTTGGGGAAAGACATCGCCCATCTATTCAAATCAACCTATGACCTCTTCTGTAATGAAAAGACACATCTCTGTGTCCAATGGACAATGAGATTACAGTGACCATTGTATTGTGTATGCATGTTGTGTATAAAAAGCCCATTGTTGCCTGGCCGGTCAGAAGACTCTGAACGCTTTCTATCTGACTAGCGGAGGACCGGCCGGGTTGCGCTTGCGAACATTCTCACGTATGTACATTCTCTGTAGCCATTATTCTGTTTAGATTTATCTTGTTAGCCTGTAGTGTATGATTTGTATTGTTTTACCTTTTGGAATAATCCACGGTGGCCTTAGAACCCTGTGGTTTCAACTACAAATCGGTGTTGTGTCTTCACTTTCCTGCAAGGGCTTTAAAGTGTATTTATCTGTATAAGGTGTATAAGTATTGATAAGGTGTACGCACTGCGGGTACATTATACCGTCAGCGCTACTTAAGGTATAAAGATATAACATCGTTGCAGTACTTTGCTGCTAAGGGTTGAAGTGTAATCAAATCATTACATTGTATCATTAACAAGGTTTAAAGGTTATCAATTGTGTGTGCGTACGCTGTGTTTACTCTGTACACTCAGCGCGGCTTGTGTACGCCAAGTACGTACCACGTGCGGGACTCTGTACGCAAATAGCGTACAAAGTGTGTAGCACGTGTATTCAGTCTAGCGGCCATAGCGGCTCCACGGTAATAGTGTATCTAGAGGTATAGCTTTTCAGTCTAAGATAATATCAACATTATCACTCCAATGGTCAAACTGGCATAATTGGCCAGACTGAGTAAAACCTGGCTACAGACAGATAAAAACTCTGCTCAGTGGGTAATGGAAGTGGTGGTTCTAGACCAGGCTATATGGGTATTAGACTGTGGTGTAAAACAATGAGCCCTGCAGGCTGATCCCCAGAAAATTGAGGAGTTAGCAGTGGTGATTGAGAGGTGCCTGACCCTGGGAAAATTTTATAAAGCCAAGCAAGGGTTACAGCCAATACCTAAGCTCAGTACCCAGATCCCCATTGTTAAACCAAACAGCCCATCTCCAGTCATATGTTTTGAGTGCAGGGAGACCAGTCATGCACAGCAGTGGATGAGCTAGTAGATTGCAGCTCAGGGAAAACAGCACAACCTGTAGTCAGTATGGCGGTTGGAATTATTTCCCCAGCTGAAACTACCCTGTTTTGTCTGATAGTACAGATTGAAAACTGGGATATCTGGGCCTTGGTTAATACTGGCAGTGAATTGTCTATCATCTCTGCTAACCTGGTTCCTCCCGGGTCTGGCTAGGTTGTACTTCTGGTAAAGGTGCTATGTATACTTGGGGACATAGAAGAATGCCCACGAGTGCACCTGCCGGTGGTGATTAAAATAAGAATTTACCGGTGAGTAAATTCTTATTTTCTCTGACGTCCTAGTGGATGCTGGGTACTCCGTAAGGACCATGGGGATTATACCAAAGCTCCCAAACGGGCGGGAGAGTGCGGATGACTCTGCAGCACCGAATGAGCAAACTCAAGGTCCTCCTCAGCCAGGGTATCAAACTTGTAGAATTTTGCAAATGTGTTTGAACCCGACCAAGTAGCAGCTCGGCAAAGTTGTAAAGCCGAGACCCCTCGGGCAGCCGCCCAAGAAGAGCCCACCTTCCTTGTGGAATGGGCTTTTACTAATTTAGGATGCGGCAGTCCAGTCGCAGAATGTGCAAGCTGAATCGTGCTACAGATCCAGCGAGCAATAGTCTGCTTTGAAGCAGGAGCACCCAGCTTGTTGGGTGCATGCAGGATAAATAGCGAGTCAGTTTTTCTGACTCTAGCCGTCCTGGAAACATAAAGTTTCAGGGCCCGGACTACGTCCAGCAGCTTGGAATCCTCCAAGTCCCTAGTAGCCGCAGGCACCACAATAGGTTGGTTCAAATGAAACGATGATACCACCTTAGGGAGAAATTGGGGACGAGTCCTCCATTCTGCCCTTTCCATATGGAAGATCAGATATGGGCTTTTACATGACAAAGCCGCCAATTCTGACACACGCCTAGTCCAAGCTAAGGCCAAAAGCATGACCACTTTCCACGTGAGATATTTTAGCTCCACGGTCTTAAGTGGCTCAAACCAGTGGGATTTTAGGAATCCAACACACGTTAAGATCCCAAGGTGCCACTGGAGGCACAAAAGGGGCTGAATATGCAGCACCCCTGTAACAACGTCCGAACTTCAGGCAGTGAAGCCAGTTCTTTTTGAGAGAAAAAGGGATAGGGCCGAAATCTTAACCTTTATGGATCCTAATTTTAGGCCCATAGTCACTCCAGACTGTAGGAAGTGCAGGAATCGACCCCCCTGGAATTCCTCTGTAGGGCCTTCCCGGCCACACACCAAGCAACCTATTTTCGCCATATACAGTGAAAAAGTCTTGCTGTCACGTCTTTCCTAGCCTTTATCAGCGTAGGAATAACTGCATCCAGAATGCCCTTTTCCGCTAGGATCCGGCGTTCAACCGCCATGCCGTCCAACGCAGCCGCGGTAAGTCTTGGATCAGACAGGGTCCCTGTTGCAACATGTCCTGACTGAGAGGCAGAGGCCATGGGTCCTCTGAGAGCATTTCTTGCAGTTCCGGGTACCGAGTCCTTCTTGGCCAATCCGGAGCAAAGAATATTGTTCACACTCCTCCGTTTATTACAATTCTCAGCCCTTGGGTCTGAGAGGAAGAGGAGGGAATATATAGACCGACTGGAACACCCACGGTGTTACTAGTTCGACCACAGCTATCGCCTGAGAGTCCCTTGACCCAGCGTAAAACCTTTTTTTATCTTTTTAATGAGGTGGGACGCCATGTAGTCCACCTGAGGCAGTTTCCATCAATTTGCAAAACTGCGTGAAGACTTCCTGATGAAGTCACCACTTTCCCGGGTGGAGGTCGTGTCCACTCCCGGAATGAACACTGCTGACAGTGCGCTTACTTGATTCTCCGCACAGCGAAGAATTCTGGTGGCTTCTACCCTCGCCACCCTGCTCCTTGTGCCGCCCTGGCGGTTTACATGAGCCCCTGCGGTCTGACTGGATCAGAACCGGTTGGTCGCGAAGCAGGAACTCCGCTTGACTTAGGGCGTTGTATATGGCCCTTGGTTCCAGGATATTGCTGTGAAGGCAAGTCTGTTGGCTTGACCACAAACCTTGGAAATTTCTTCCCTGTGTAACTGCCCCCCACCCTCGGAGGCTTGCATCCGTGGTCACCTGGACCCCTTCCTGAATGCCGAATCTGCGGCCCTCGAGAAGGTGAGCACTCCGCAGCCACCACAGGAGAGACACCCTGGCCCTGGGGGATAGGGTGATTAACCGATGCATCTGAAGATGTGATCCGGACCACTTGTCCAGTAAGTTCCATTGTCCTTGCATGAAACCAGCCGTAGGGGATGGCCTCGTATGATGCCATCATCCTTCCCAGGACTCGAGTGCAGTGATGCACTGACACCTGTTTTGGTTTTCAATGGATTCCTGACCAGTGTCATGAGCTCCTGAGCTCTCTCTATCGGGAGATAAACCCTCTTCTGGTCTGTGTCTAGGATCATGCCTAGGCGAGGCAGATGAGCTGTAGGAACCAACTGCGACTTCGGAATATATAGAATCCAGTCGTGTTGCCGTTTCACTTCCAGAGAAGGTGATACGCTGTCCAGCAACTGCTCTCTTGATCTCGCTTTTATGAGGAGATCATCCAAGTATGTGATAATAGTGACACCTTGCTTCCGCAGGAGCACCATCATATCCGCCATTACCTTGGTGAAATTGGTAATGACAATCCCGTACCGCAATTCTGAGGTACGCCTGATGAGGTGGATAAATGGGGACACGAAGGTATGCATCCCTTATGTCCCGATTCATTTCAGGCTTGCAATGACCGCTCTTAGCGATTCCATCTTGAACCTGAACCTTTTCAGGTATATGTTCAGGGATTTTAATACAATATGGGTCTAACCGAACCGTCTGGTTTCGGAATTATAACATGGTCGAATAATAACACCCTCTTGTTGAAGGAGGGGACCCTTGACCACCACCTGTTGAAGATACAATTTACGAATTGCAGTTAACACTGGCTCCCTCTCTTGGGGGGAAGCCTGCCGGGTCCTCGGTGAGGGGGCATCTTCTCACAGTCCAGCCTGTATCCCTGCGATACAATTTCTATTGCCCAGGGATCTAACAGGGAGTGAACCCACTTGTGGCTGAACTTACGAAGGCGTGTCCCCACCGGGCCTAGCTCCGCCTGTGGAGCCCCAGCGACATGCGGTGGATTTTTGTAGAGGCCGGGGAGGACTTCTGTTCCTGGGGACTAGCTGTGTTGTACAGCTTCTTTCCTCTGCCCCCGGCTCTGACAAGAAAGGACGCACCTCAGACTTTCTTGTTTCTTTATTCGAAAAGCTGCATTTAATAATGTCGTGCTTTCCTAGGCTGTGCAGGAATATAAGGCAAAATATCAGAATTACCAGCTATAGCTGTGGAGACCAGGCCCGAGAACCTTTCTCCACACAATCCTCAGCCTTCCATATGCCTCTTAAGTCGGCATCATCTGTCCAATGTATATTCTACAGGACACGTCAAGCAGAAATCGACATAGCTTTTGTCTCTAGGACCCAGTATACTCATGTCCCTTTGGGCATGCTTTATAATTATATATCTATCACTTAAGACAGCATCTTAAAATATTTATATGCATACTAGGGTCTCAATCTCTGCTGATAAGGTACCTGTCCACGCTGCCACAGCGCTATAAACCCATGCCGACACAATCGCCGGTCTGGGTAGTATACTAGAATGTGCACACTATCTGCAAGATCCCTGAGAATAGCTAGTGCAAACAGGACACCCAAGGGGAAGATTCTCAACACATCCTGGCCCTAGTGGGGAAAGGATACAGCCTGAGAATTCTCTTGTGGGAAGCTGCCGTCTCTTGTCTGGAGATTCCCGCTCTTTTTCCTCATGAGAGGAGGGAAATTTACCTCAGCATTCTTCCCCTTAACATGTGTACTCTCGTGTCAGGGACAGATGAGTCATCAGTGATATGCAAATCATCTTTTATTCCAATAATCATATATTGAATATCTTTTAGCCCTCTTGGCTGTAACTTTGCATTATCGTAGTCGACAGTGGAGTTAAACTCCATGTCGATACTTTGTTATTTTGGATAGTGAACATAGAGAGACTCTGAAGGACTCTGTGACATAGGGACAGACCAGGGTAGATTTCCTTTCTGTTCCCTAACCTTTTGTGCAATAATTTTACCTCCGACATGTCGACACACGCGTACCAACACACCACACACACAGGGGATGCTCTATTTGAAGACAGTTCCCCCACCAGGCCCTTTGGAGAGACAGAGAGAGAGTATGCCAGCACACACCACAGCGCTATATAATACAGGGATGTACACTATACTGAGTGATTTTTCCCCTATAGCAGTTTATATACACAGTTTTGCGCCTAAATTTATGTGCCCCCCCTCTCTTTTTTACCCTTTGTGTACCAGGATACTGCAGGGGAGAGCCTGGGGAGCTTCCTTCCAGCTGAGCTGTGAAGAGAAAATGGCCCCGGTGTGCTGAGGAAGAAGGCCCGGCCCCCTCAGCGGCGGGCTTCTGTCCTTTTATGTACTTTAATGGCGGGGGTAAATGCACATATACAGTTTATCAGACTGTATTATGTGCTTTTTGCCAAGTAAGGTAATCTAATTGCTGCCCAGGGCGCCCCCCCCCCAGCGCCCTGCACCCATCAGTGACCGGAGTGTGTGGTGTGCTAAGGGAGCAATGGCGCACAGCTGCAGTGCTGTGCGCTACCTTAATGAAGACCGGAGTTTTCAGCCGCCGATTTTCAACTTCTCTTCGTTCTTCTGGCTCTGCAAGGGGGACGGCGGCGCGGCTCCGGGACCGGACGACCGAGGACTGGGCCTGTGTTCGATCCCTCTGGAGCTAATGGTGTCCAGTAGCCTTAGAAGCCCAAGCTAGCTGCAAGCAGGTAGGTTCGCTTCTCTCCCCTCAGTCCCACGTAGCAGTGAGTCTGTTGCCAGCAGATCTCACTGAAAATAAAAAACCTAACAAATACTTTCTTTTCTAGGAAGCTCAGGAGAGCCCCTAGGGTGCATCCAGCCATGGCCGGGCACAGATACTAACTGAGGTCTGGAGGAAGGGCATAGAGGGAGGAGCCAGTGCACACCAGATATAGTACCTAATCTTTCTTTTAAGAGTGCCCAGTCTCCTGCGGAGCCCGTCTATACCCCATGGTCCTTACGGAGTACCCAGCATCCACTAGGACGTCAGAGAAAGGAAGACTGTAAAAATGGTAGCCACAGTAGCTCCAAACCTCCTTACCCATTAATCCTGGGCCAGGACTTCCCACTGTTGCAGAAGTTTATTACCTGGCATGACATTGGCAGACAGCTTGAGCTGTCCCAGGGGCCAAGATCTACTGGAAGCCAAGGTTGTATGACTGTAAAGCCATCTCTTGCCAGTGAGATTGAGACACATTGGTCCCCCATTCATGAAATAGTGTCTTTGCAGGACTTTAGGCGAGAGCAACATAACGATGGCAACTTGTCCAAAACTTTTTAAAATGTGGTAGTGGTAAATGGTAAGGTGAACTCTGCTCTATCACCTGAAGGTGTACCTTACTTTTTGTGAAAATGATTTGTTTTACCTTGTAACTTATTTGCAAGGTAAAAGGGTTGACCAGTTGCTGATTCCCTGAAAACACAAGCAGCTGGTATTGAGGGTGGCTCACATGCATTTATGGGGTGTCCATTTAGGGGAGGAGAAAACTCTCCAACGTATCCAGCTATGGTTATCCTGGCCAGGCATTCATGCTGCATTAAAAAAATATTGTCAGGAATGCCCATTGTACCAAATGAATGCACCCCCAGACAGAATTTAGGGTTCCCTTGGTTTCCCTGCCTATAATTTCCGTGCCTATTGAGCCAATTTTTATGGATCTGATAGGGCCAGTAGAAAAATTGGATCATGGGCATCAGTATATATTGGTGACGGTGGACTATGCCACCGGGTACCCAGAGGCCATACCACTACGTAGCATGAAATCTAGCACTATTGTCCAGGAGTTGTTGATGCTGTATACCCGGCTAGGAATACCAAAAGAGGTACTGACCGACTAAGGTACCCCTTTTCTATCTAAATTAATATAATACCTGTGTCGCGTGCTAAAGGTGGTTTACCACCTGCAGACAAATGGCTTGGTCGAATGCTTTATCAGAACCCTTATGCAGATGATGAAAACGGCAGTGTCACAGGAGAAGCGAGATTGGGACCTACTCTTACCTTAGCTAATTTTTGCAGTTTGAGAGGTAACCCTCTATGGGGTTAAGCACTTTCAAACTACTCTATGGTAGACAATGCAGAGGGATACTAGATCTATTAAAAGAAGGGTGGGAGTAGCAATTCTCCCAAGACCCTGACATCACTCAGTTTGTGTCCCAATTGTATGGCTGTCTAAGGCAAATTGCGCCACTTCTGACCAAGCATAGTAAGGGCTCAACAGCATCAAAAACGCAGTCATGACATTACTGCTGTCAACCGGACCTTTAATAGGGGTGACAAGGTACAGATACTTGTGTCTATGTACGGCAAGAAGGTAGAATGAAAGAGTACAAGTCTACCATGTGAATTTGTTGCAGCCTTGGAAAGTACCAGTCAGCCCTCTTTAGTGGCCTTGAAAACCCCAGAATGTCAGGTGCCTATTGAAGTCACTTTGAGTCCTAGCCAGAAACAAGAAGTGGTAAACTTAGTAGCACAGTACCAGGTTGTGTTCTCTGCCCTCCCGGGGAAAACTCAAATCATACAGCATGACAATGTTACTCCACCCTGGGTGGTGATAAAACAAAGGCCATATTGTATATCTGAGTCCCAACAGGCAGCAGTAACAGCGTTGGGCCATGCAAAATATAAGTTGGTCATATGTGACCACCCTCTGTTGATTTCAGGTGTCAAATTTGTGGCCCAAGACTAGTTAACCCTTGCAAAACTCAATATTCTGAATAAGAAGCTGTAGCTCGAATAAGAGGTGAATAAGAAGCTGGTCGAATACGAAGCTAACTTTAGCCTCGTTACAGATTATGGGAATCTTGTGGATTGTGACACAAACAACATTTGAGCTTTCGTGTGATGACGCCACCACTTGGTCGCTCATAATAGTCCATATACGAATATTGACCACACTGGAAACCAGGAACAAACCCCCAATTCACCCTTACCCTCTGCCACTGCGTGCCAACCAGCATACCTCCCAACATGACCCTCTCCAGGAGGGACAGAATGTTCTGCTCCTGGACTTTCCTCTTAATATATGATTGCCATCACTTGTGCTGAAACACCTTTCTTATCCATTTACCTGTTCAACACAAGTGCCGGGCAGGCAATCATACATTAAGAGGGAAGTACAGGAGCAGAGCATTGTGCCCTCCTGGACATGGTCATGTTGGGAGGAATGCAACCAGTGTGTGTATGTGATGTAAATGCATGTGATGTGAAAAGGTTACGTGACGTAAGAGCCCATCCCTGCCTGATGTGTCGATCCCCAAGTGACAGCTGCAATACGGACGCCGACAGAGACCAAACCAGCTGGCTTCGCTTATTCTGCGATCTAGCCTGCGCTCGGGCACGTATGCCTTCTGGCTTTCGTGGACGCGCAGAAGCGCTGCCTGGGAAACGTCAGCGCTGCCAGCGTGGAGACACAGAGCTGCCGGAGGGAAGGCGGAAGTGCGGGCGGAGGTAGCACCGGGAGGATCGCAGCGACACAGGGTAGCTGTCAGCGGCCGGCAGTAGAGACGTCAACATGCAGAACCAAACAGCCTTCCCACAGGTCGGTATGATGCCTGGCACCTGCTGCTCTGCCTGTCGCCCTGGGGCTGGCTGGCTTACAGCCATGGCTGGGGGTGTAACGCTATGGTGTAGCTCCGGGACCTGCATAGTGGGGACTAGGTGTTACTTAATGCAGATATGTGTGGTGGTCCATGTTGGTATACTGTATGTAAGCTGCAATCTACAGTATCTATGTATGTATATGTATGTGTATATATATATATATATATATATATATATATATATATCCTATCTAATGTATGCAGCACATTGGGCAAAGGTGTTGTTTTGTCTGACGGGCTTATTTACAGTGACTTCTATGAGAAATATACATATTGCTTAATTTGTCTACTTATAGAGCAAATATTTAATATCTGTACATCTTCCATTGGGCTTTCCAGTTTACTGTAACCTGCCATGCCTGTATGCCTTTCCCAGGCTGCCTTTTCCTCTACCTGGTGTAAGGTTACTTCCTTATGATGAGGAGATTAGCTGGAGACTCGCCTTATTTAATAACCTATCACAGACCAAACACTTTATGGAATATTTTAGCAGTTTCTAATTTAACTACAGCGGTTTATATTTTTGTTTTTATAATTTACAATGGGTTAATATAGGATTTCTAGAATGAGTAAAATATGTTTTACGAGACCATTTATACACACATCCCCCCCCCCCCCCCCTACCCCTGATATTAAATTATACAGTTCCTGCAAAGTGTCCTGACATGGCTAGACTTGGCCATCATACAGCTGGCGTATAAAACATTCAACCAAGAGAACAGGCCTGGTCTTTGTTTTGTTTTATTGCATTAGTGAATACTGTTAAGGTGAATACACACCGGACGTTTTTGCCCAGCGTGTATGCACAACGATGATCGCTGACATTGCTGGGCTGAAAGTCGCTCAGTGCACACACACTGAGCGCTTTTCCCCTCTGCCCAGCGTTGTCAGCGGGGGTGAGTGGCTTTCCATAGCAGGACGCTATGGGAAGCCGTTCACCCCGCCGTTCATCTACTGGTAATACCAGTAGATGAATGGCGACTGCCGGCGATGAAGCGAGAGCGCGCATCAGCGCTCATCGCTGGGGCATACACATTGGGTGATTTTGAGCTGAAAGCAGCCCAGCACACCAAAAGTGCCCTGCTTTCAGCTCAAAATCGCCCGGTGTGTATGGGGCTTTAATGAAATGTAATATTACCTTTAGTAGTTTTGAATATTCAACAGTATTCTACATGTAGCTCTCTGCCCTCCAGGTGCTGTGGAACTAAACATCCCAGCATGCCCTGCTACAGTTTTGCTATTAGGGCATGCTAAAACTGTGGCAGTGCATGCTGGGATGTGTAGTTCTGCAGCAGCTGGAGGCTGCATGGTGAGCACCCTGGAGTCTATAAGTACACAGCGCACTTTATTTATAATTACAAAGGTGGCTTCAGAAAAATGTTGACATTATTTTGAGCCAATGGGGATTGCTGAAAGTATCTCCATCTGTCTTTTATGCACGAGGAAGGCATAAGCTTATTCAGTCCTTCAACAAAAAACGGGAATTGGCCCAAAAGTAAGATCTCAAAATGCTGGACATTAGCCAGAAAAAAGCATTTCTTAAAACCAATACTTTTATTTACACAAAATCGCAACAAAATCTATGGTAAAACATACATTTTCCAATATGAAGTTTCCTTAGCAGCAGTTTTAAATATTTTTTTACTCTCCGAGAAACTAAATTTTTTCAATAGCTTTTTATTAGTATTTTTTATGTGTTGTTTTTATTAAACAAACTGTGCAACTGATCCATTGTGTTTATATGATTTAGATCAACAGCTCATAGTGCTGGTACCATTTTTGCTTTCATTTTTTCTTATTAGGGTCTGACAAACCCTTCCCAGCTGCTGTGACAGCATGTCAAGGTATTTCTTTGTATGAAATACCCCTAGCCTATTGAGGTAATAATAAATACTGGAGTTTACAGTTTGTCATTTATTTGTTATGGCTTTAAAATCTTTAAACAACAACTGCTGACACATTTTCTCTGTGCACAAAGAATATTTAAATTTTTAAAAGCAAAAAATTATTTACAGTATGTTTGTCCCATCATGGCTTTGATTTGATCTGAGGTACCCAATACGCATTAGGTACGGGTGACCGGCGCTTCGGGATTATTAGAGTATTTTTTTCTCCATTTTCTTTTCTCTTCTGTAATGTTCAACAACACTGCACAATGGAAGCTAGTAATAAGTTCCAATGAAACTAAACCAGTATAGTCTGTTTTGTAGGTACTGCCTGTTTATTTAGAAACAACCCAGCTGTTAATTGTAAACTTTGTGGTTGTCAAGTATTAAAAAAGTAGATCTTCCTTTTGGGGTCAACAGGTACACACTGAGTGACCTCAGCTAGTTAGCAATCCGCGCTATATCGCTGATTGCTAATTAGGGGATATCGATGTATGATATCGTTCAGTGATGTCATCCCCCTCTCTCAATAGTCCTGGGCCCCCTGGCTGCCGGGACCCTGACGTCTGTATGCTGACAGCTGGGATCATAACTACATGCCCCCAATACCTCCAGGAACACTACCATTTTATGGAGGGAATTTAAATTCTCAACAAAGGGCCGGACTCAGAGATGGAGGCACTTCACAAATCCGCTGCAGCTTTGTAATTTTACGCTAATACTGCAGAGTTTTTGTTTTATTTAAATATACTCCTCCTGATGGCTAATTTGTTTCGCTGCTGCATCAGAAGACACAGCGTTGGATGGTGTGCGTAAACATCAGCCATCTGGATGGCTGGCTAATTCTCGCTGCTGAAGCCCAGTCACTGTCTTCAGCACACTACTGCAAACTTGTCTGACGCTGCCCCCAAACGCCAGCAGCGTGTCAGTCATCTCTGAATTAGCCTCAATGTGCGATTGCACTTTTTGGAATCTGCATATCCCTGATAATTGCAGTAGCTGTTGTTCCTGTAGCACTTTGCAGACATTGCCAAGAACTGCATTCTCCCCATAAATAAAATAAACAAGTCGCATCAAGATAACAGGACCACACCATATATGTGAATGGGTTGGGCTTGGGATGCCAGCGGTCAGAATACCAACCGCAGCATCCCGCTGATTAGAATCCCGACAGGGGAAGGTATATTTATCTTCCCCCAATGAGCCCCCTTACCCTACCTCTCCACAGCTTAAACCTAACCTTTCCCCTCTCTTCCCATAGTCGAAACTTAACATTCCCCCCCCCCCCCGAACCCTAAACCTAACCCCCCCTTCCTTCCTGCAGCCTACCCCTAACCCTCTATCGCAACTTACCTCTCTGGCGGACCGGCAGTGTCTCGATCAGGATCCTGGGTGACGGGATGCTGGTGGCGGGAATTCTGACCAATGTTGGGGTTCCGGTATCTGTTTTTTGGGATCCTGACCAGAGCCCATGTGAACAGGGTAATAAGATTTACATTCAGATCACATAACAAGTGTAGCTGGTCAGATTTGAGAAAAAAAAAGTTTATTATTGGGGAAACAAAAAGTGAATGAAATTGTCCGGGAAAATATTTCTCATGTAAACGATATCTGTTGTATGCTACAGGTATTTGGATCAGCACACTGGTGCGCATCTGCTTTTTTCACCACTGTTTTTTTTTTATTTGAAATGGGAAGACGTGAAAGGAAATGTATGCTGTTCCACAATGCTGACCCAAGTCTGATATTATCAGGCCTGGAAATATTTCACGAGATTAACAGTCATGGAAAATATACTTTGCATTTTCCTGCTTGTCATCAATTCATTGGATTTTTAAACCTTTAATAAAAATTAGAGTATTTTTTTCTCCATTTACTTTTCTCTGCTGTAATGGATGTATGTTCAACAACACTGCACAATGGAAGCTAGTAATACGTTCCAATGAAACTAAACCAGTATAGTCTGTTTTGTAGGTACTGCCTGTTTATTTAGAAACAACCCAGCTGTTAATTGTAAACTTTGTGGTTGTCAAGTATTAAAAAAGTAGATCTTCCTTTTGGGGTCACACAGGTACACACTGAGTGACCTCAGCTAGTTAGCAATCAGCGCTATATCGCTGATTGCTAATTAGGGGATATCGATGTATGATATCGTTCAGTGATGTCATCCCCCTCACTCCCCGAACATGCAGCTCAAAGATATAGATAACATTGTGCTGCATGTTCGGTAGATCATAGATGAACGAGAACGACCCGCAGGTGCGCTCATCGTTCATTCATACTCACTGGAAGATATGAACGATCTTTAAAAAAAAAAAAAAAAAAAAAAGATTATCGTTCATATCATCCAGTGTGTCACTCAGTGTGTACGGGGCTTTCAAGTTTTAGAAGCGATGAGGCATTATCTTTTTTGGGTGCTGAAAAAGCTCAATGCTTATTTAGTTGTCTGCTAATAATGATTGCTTAAAACGCTGTATGCGTGACGAGGTGTGTGTATGTGTACATGTTCAAAATGCTGCTGTCTGTGTTTTCAGAAGTGCTTAATCTTTTAAAGTGCAGCGTAACGTCCTCTCCTGCTTAGAGCAGTATCCGGGGCGACTGGTACCCTGGATAGGGGGAAATTTTAATCTTAACTGGGAGTCAAGGACGTAGCTACCATAGGTGCAGGGAGTGCAGCTGCTATGGGGCCCAGAGCTGAGAGGATCCCATCTTCCTTGTCAAAGTTACATATTTTTTATACATTTTTCACCATTGGGTAGTACATAAGGGCCCTTACAAACTTTTGCCATGGTGTCTACAGTATATCTAGTTATGCCCCTGGACCTGCTCAATGTACTGTGGTATAAAATTAACAGGAGGGTATTATAATGTTGCATAATATGAGCTGGGGCACAGTAATGTGGCACAGTATGTAGTTAAAGCATTATAGTGTGGCATAATATGAACTAGGGGTACTGCATGTCCTAATATGCATTAGGTTCTGTGTTGTGTAATGTGTACTGATGGCCCCACAATGTGGGGCATAATGTGAACCACTACTATGATTAATAAAATAAACTAAAGCACTACTATGGGGCATAACATTAATTAAAGCACTACTATGGTTCAGAAAATAAACTAGGGCACAATTATGGGGCATAAAATTAACAACTGCTGCCGAGAGATGACTCTCTAGAAGCAAGGGCCCCACAAAATGTTGCTCTGGGTCCCACAAAGTTCTGGCTGCGCCCCTGCTGGGAGTGCAGTGATATTATTATGACACAAGAACTCTTGAATATTAAAATGTTATAGCTTTCTAGACCTAAAGGTGGGTACACACTGGAAAGATATATCTGCAGATCAATTGATCTGCAGATATATCTATGGACGGATCGGGCAGTGTGTTGTGCATACACACTGCCCGATCCGTCGGGGACTGACGTCATGAACTGGGCGGGCGTGTACACCCGCCCGCCCAGTTCAGCTGTCAATCACCGCCGGCCACCGCAGCATATGTGCAGGCGGTCGGCCGACCGCCGTACACACACAGCGACGCGCCAATATATCGTTAGATATATTGACCGTCGGCTGTGCTGCGGGGCCGACGCGATACGTCTGCGACGGATCCGCGATATATCGGCCGTTCAAGAGAACGGCCGATATATCGGCCAGTGTGTACGGGCCTTAAGTATATATTTAAAATGTCAAAAAGTGTCAATGTTAAAAGAAGTTGAAGGTCTGCTTCAAGGATTTTAAGCAGATGTGGTTCCAGTTTTGTTGACTCGTGACCTGATAGATGACCTGATCTTTAAACAAAAAGACAAACAATAAAGCATTGTTTTTCAATATCAGACAATGCTTTGTAACCTGGCAGGCACAATGCTTTTCTAGCCTTTTAACTTTACCTTTATACCTCCATTCACTAGTCTTTCTATTAATATGTATTTTGTTTAACAAATAAAGGAGTGACTTTTTTTTTTTTTCTTTATTCTTTTCACCAAAAGTATCCTTCCTTGTTATCTCTTATTAGCCAATTGCCGGCATTTTATTTAAATTATTTTGCCAGAAAATATATATTGAGAGCCACCTCTTGTTTTCAAGTGTGTCCTGAAAACATCATATGCGAAGGGTGTGCTGCAGGCATTGGCTGGCGTACCAGTCCCCAGTGACAGTGCACTGCTGCATGAGTGGTATTGTAACTACATGTCCACACTTGGCTACAAAAGCAGCCAGCATCTGCTTGGTCATGCTTCACTCGCATCGGAACTTTGGTGGCGCGCACCTTCAAGTGGGGTCCACTGGAGTGACTTTTGTTTGGTCTCAGGGCTGAAACTTTAGATCCAGGATTCATCGCCACTGATTATCTCAGAGTTTGAGTGACTGCCATCAAACCTGGCCAGCATGTTGCAGCACCAAATCACCCGAGCCACCTCCTGCTCTCGAGTCAGCTGATAGGTCAGCTCAGGTCAACCTTTTCGTGGAGTATCAAGCGGATGGATCCCGATGAGATGCCCATCTCCTCTAACTGGGCAATGGTGACCCTGGCATACACCTCAATTGTACTTTGTGATGGCAGACACAGTTCAGCCACAGTGCTCCACTCAAAAACGGTTGTTCTGGATGTTGCTTCCTCCTCAAAAGCAGCTTGCAGTCCGTCAAAAGTCTCTTGTGAGAAGATCATGGCTCTCCAGTGGCCTATGTTGAGCTCCATAACAAGTTTGTGAAGAAAATGAACATGCTGACTTCTTCAGTGTGCAGTGTTGCTTATATACGGTTCTGTGCCTTGACATTTCACGAGAACTGTAGTCGGAGATTACAGTTCACAACCAGACAGTCAGATTGTGTCTACTCTACCTATGCACTGCACATCTGTAAACCTATTACACACTTCTCATACATTTGTGACAAAATAGACACAGTGTAGTTAAACTACATGTTCTTGACAGATCCAGATGGCAGTGGCAGTCCTAATTGACTCCAGTTGTGTAGTTAGGAGCTATGGCACTTAGAAATGACCATTGCTGTGGCTCTCTGTGTCCTATCCACTACTAAAGCGGACAGTTGAAGGGAGCGTGGCCAGCATGCAGAGGAGGTGCATCCAAAGCACGTAGAAGTAGAGGGTCTCTGGATGAAGGCCATCATAATGCTACACTGAGATTATCTAAGGACCTGTGCAGTATGAACACCCTACATGTGAGTCTTGACTATATGTTAAACTTACATTGTTTGGCAAGTTACTCACCACACTTTGGCAGATGTGTAAGGGGACGGTATCTGGATCCCGGTGCTTGTGATGCTGTCAGACAGAATACCGTCAGCTGCACCTCGATCCTGACACCTGCTAGGTAAGTATACTAACCCTCCACTCCCTAACCCTCACTCCCCGCAACCTAACCCTCCCCGCTTAGTGCCTAACCCTAATCCTCCCTCCTCGCAGTCTAGCCATAACCTTCCCTATACTGCCTAAAGCGACATACTGTGGGGTTTGAAAGTTTGGGCACCCCAGGCAAAAATTCATTTTAATGTGCAAAAAGAAGCCAAGGAAAGATGGAAAAATCTCCAAAAGGCATCAAAATTACAGATTAGACATTCTTATAACATGTCAAAAAAAGTTTGATTTTATTTCCATCATTTACACTTTCAAAAGAACAGAAAACGAAAAATGGCGTCTGCAAAAGTTTGTGCACCCTGCAGAGTTAATACCTTGTACTGCCCCCTTTGGCAAGTATCACAGCTTGTAAACGCTTTTTGTAGCCAGCCAAGAGTCTTTCAATTCTTGTTTGAGGAATCTTCGCCCATTCTTCCTTACAAAAGTCTTCCAGTTCTTTGAGATTCCTGGGTTGTCTGTGTCGCACTGCTCTTTTAAGGTCTATCCATAGATTTTCAATTATGTTGAGGTCAGGAGATTGTGAAGGCCATGGCAAAACCTTCAGTTTACGCCTCTTGATGTAATCCACTGTGGATTTTGAGGTGTTTTTAGGAACATTATCCATTTGTAGAAGCCAGCCTTTCTTTAACTTCAGCTTTTTCACAGATGGCATCAAGTTAGCATTCAAAATTTGCTGGAATCTTATTGAATCCATTTTTCCTTCTACTCGTGAAATGTTCCCTGTGCCACTGGCTGCAATACAACCCCAAAGCATGATTGATCCACCCCCATGCTTAACAGTTGGACAGAGGTTCTTTTCATTAAATTCTGTGCCCTTCCTTCTCCAAACGAACCTTATATCAGGGGCGTTATATCAGGGGCGTGTTGGCAGGTGTGTACCACTGAACGACGATGTTAGCAGACATATCGTGTCGGCTGTGCAGCACAGCCGCTGGCCGATATATCTACAGGTATATCGTGCTGTGTGTACGGACGGTACTTACTGCAGAGGCCGCTGGTGACTGACATCGCAACTGGGCGGGCACATGTAAATTCCCGCCCAGTTGTGACGTCAGGCATGACTCAACGGACTAATGATTGGTAAGTGTATATGCACTTGCCAATCATCAGATAGGTCGGCGGATCAGCTGAAATGCCGATCCGTCATCCTAGTGTGTACCCAGCATTACTGTAATGGTGGCTAAGCTAGGGAATTCCTTACCGTAGTTTTTCCAGTCTAGGCTATAAGGATATCCATGCTTGAGTCCAGATGGAGTTTGGGAAACTCTGCCTTACCAGATAAAGTGTTGGAGTAAAATTTCCTAATCAAACTTGATCGTAGATTGAATGCCTTTCTTACATGAGGTAGTTTCTGCAGGTACAATAAATTGAGAATATTATGCAGGTGATCAATCCAAGGATTTTACATATTATGTAACTGTGCTGTAAGCTGCGGTATCTGGGGAGTGCCGGGGAGCTGTAATATGCAAATTCTGTCAGGACTCTACAGGCAGCAGTTTACTGTTACAAGTGTTCTGGAGCAGTGCAAACGCTTGTAGTTGTCACAGTTATTGCTAGTTGTGTGTTGTCATTATTTTTATTCTCATTGATTTCTACGTTCCCCACATTTCTCTGCAGCGCCGGACATTGGAAAAGCTTATGGCTCAGTTATGGGTTAAAGGACATTGTACCACTTTAGTTGGTCTTTAAAGTACAGGTGGAGCTTCTTACCTTCCCAAAAATAACATTTATCCCTTCCCCAATCTCCTAATAGAGTCTACTGATATTGCAAAACAATGAGCGCTGCTAGCGCAATGTGCTTACTCCTAGCATAAGACCAGTAGAACATGCTAAGCACATGCAATAAAGATGAGCACAAAGATTGCATTGCGCAGCAGTGACTCTCACATACACATGTAGCCATGGTAATCTTGCTGCATAGCATGTCTGTCTGCGACTGTTTACAGCCCGCGATTGCTACATTAATTCCTAATAGAATTAATGGAGCAATTATCGCCTGTGAATTGTCACATTCCGATGTGCCATGCAGCATGCCGCATCGCAGCAAAATGAGCATGGCTACCTCAGTACTAGTGACTTTGCAGTAACGTAGATACATAATTATGTTCTAAGCACATACATGCATTACTGGCATGTATAGGACACGGGAACCGTCAGTATGACTGTATATCTATCCCTTATCGAGGTTTAAGTGAGAATCTACATAACTGGCTCAACATGTACAGAGCAATGATACTTTCTCTTACGTCCTAGAGGATGCTGGGGACTCCATAAGGACCATGGGGGTATAGACGGGCTCCGCAGGAGACATGGGCACTCTAAAGACTTTAGATGGGTGTGCACTGGCTCCTCCCTCTATGCCCCTCCTCCAGACCTCAGTTAGATCCTGTGCCAGAGGAGACTGGGTGCACTACAGGGGAGCTCTACTGAGTTTCTCTGTAAAAGACTTTTGTTAGGTTTTTTATTTTCAGGGAGCACTGCTGGCAACAGGCTCCCTGCATCGTGGGACTGAGGGGAGAGAAGCAGACCTACTTAAATGATAGGCTCTGCTTCTTAGGCTACTGGACACCATTAGCTCCAGAGGGTCGGAACGCAGGTCTCACCCTCGCCGTTCGTCCCGGAGCCGCGCCGCCGTCTTCCTCACAGAGCCGGAAGATAGAAACCGGGTGAGTATGAGAAGAAAGAAGACTTCAAAGGCGGCAGATGACTTTGGATCTTCTATGAGGTAACGCGCAGCGGTAACGCTGCGCGCCATTGCTCCCAACACACACACACACTGGCGGCACTGTATGGGGGCAGGGCGCAGGGGGGGCGCCCTGGGCAGCAATTATTAACCTTTTAAGGGACACTGGCAGAGATATATACTGCGGAGGCAGTATATGACAAAAACCCCCGCCAGTATAAAGATTTGAGCGGGATCGAAGCCCGCCGGTGAGGGGGCTGAGCTTGATCCCTCAGCACTAACCAGCGCCATATTCTCCACAGCACGCTGCAGAGAAGCTTAGTGTTCACTCTAGGCTGTTTTAGCAGGGTGCCGCGCCCTGCCCGTTTTTTAGCAGGCAAAACCCGCCCTGCCCCTTTTGCGGCGCCCTGCTAGAACAGCCGCCCGCTCCCTGCCCTCCTGGCGTGTATAGATGCCGTGCGCATGCGCGCGGCATCCATTCACTCATTGGGAGAGGGCTGGGGGAAGCCCAGCACTGACGGAGGTGCTGGGCACGCCCCCAACAGTGACGTCGCCGGCCACAGACGCTCTCTATAGTAGCGCCTGTGGGCCGCACCGCCCCCTAAAATGACGGAGGCGTGGCCACGCCCCCTAATTTGCGTGGCTGCGCCCCCATTTCGGGCGCGCGCGCGCGCACATGTGCCCCCGGAGTCCGGCGCCCTGCCCCTTTTCACTCCTAGAGTGAACACTAGAAGTTGGCTCCCCGGACTCTCCCCTGCTGAACACATACAGATGGCGAAAAAGAGGGAGGGGGGGGGGGCACATTTATTTGGCGCAGTGAGTATATTTATAAAAGCGCTGTACTGACTGGGATTTTATTCCAGTATCCGGTGGCGCTGGGTGTGTGCTGGCATACTCTCTCTCTGTCTCTCCAAAGGGCCTTATTGGGGACTGTCTCTGTCTCTCTCTATCTATCTATCTATCTATCTATATATATATATATATCCATCCATCCCTGAGTGTGTGGGGGTGTCGGTACGTGTGTCGGCATGTCTGAAGCGGAAGGCTCATCCAAGGAGGAGGTGGAGCAGATGATTGTGGTGTGTCCGTCGGCAACGCCGACACCTGATTGGCTGGATATGTGGAATGTTTTAAATGCAAATGTGTCTTTATTACATAAGAGAATGGACAAAGCAGAGTCCAGAGAAAAGTCAGGGAGTCAAGCCATGGCTTTGGCTGTATCACAGGGCCCTCCAGGGTCACAGAAACGTCCCCTGTCCCAAGTAGCAGACACTGATACCGACACGGATTCTGACTCCAGTGTCGACTACGATGATGCGAGGTTACACCCAAGGGTGGCCAAAAGTATTCATTATATGATTATTGCAATAAAAGATGTTTTACATATCACAGATGACCCCTCTGTCCCTAACACGAGGGTATGCATGTTTAAGGAAAAGAAACCTGAGATAACCTTTCCCCCATCTCATGAGCTGAACGCGTTATTTGAAAAAGCTTGGGAAACTCCAGACAAGAAACTGCAGATTCCCAAGAGAATTCTTATGGCGTATCCTTTCCCTGCACAGGACATGTTACGGTGGGAATCCTCGCCAAAGGTGGACAAGGCTTTAACGCGCTTGTCCAAAAAGGTGGTGCTACCATCTCCAGATACAGCAGCCCTCAAGGATCCTGCTGATCGCAGACAGGAAACTACCCTAAAATCAATTTATGCACATACGGGTGCCTTGCTCAGACCGGCAATAGCGTCGGCTTGGGTTTGTAGCGCTGTAGCAGCTTGGGCAGATACCTTGTCATCTGACATTGATACCCTAGATAGGGATAGCATTTTATTGACCTTAGGTCATATTAAAGACGCAGTCTTATATATGAGAGACGCTCAGAGAGACGTTGGGCTGTTAGGTTCAAGAGCTAACGCCATGGCTATTTCTGCTAGGCGAGCCCTGTGGACCCGTCAATGGACGGGTGATGCCGACTCAAAGAGACATATGGAAGTTTTGCCTTACAAGGGTGAGGTTTTATTTGGGGAAGGTCTCGCGGACCTGGTTTCCACAGCTACCGCGGGTAAATCTACCTTTTTACCTTATGTTTCCCCACAGCAAAAGAAAACACCCCAATATCAGATGCAGTCCTTTCGGTCGTATAAGTCCAGAAGAGGTCGGGGCTCTTCCTTTCTCGCCAGAGGTAAGGGTAGAGGGAAAAGAATGCCTGCTACGGCTAGTTCCCAGGAGCAGAAGTCCTCCCCGGCTTCTACTAAATCCACTGCATGACGCTGGGGCTCCACTGAGGGAGTCCGCGCCGGTGGGGGCACGTCTTCGACTCTTCAGCCAGGTCTGGGTTCAGTCAGACGTGGATCCTTGGGCGATGGAAATTGTATCCCAAGGCTACAAGCTGGAATTCGAAGACGTGCCTCCTCGACGATTTTTCAAATCGGCTTTACCAGCTTCTCCCCCAGAAAGGGAGATAGTCTTAGCTGCAATTCAAAAACTTTGTCAACAACAAGTGATTGTCAAGGTGCCCCTAGTTCAACAGGGGAAGGGGTACTATTCAACCCTGTTTGTGGTCCCGAAACCGGATGGCTCGGTCAGACCCATTCTAAGTCTAAAATTCTTAAACCTGTACTTGAAAAAGTTCAAATTCAAGATGGAATCGCTCCGGGCAGTTATCTCCAGCCTGGGGGGGATTTTATGGTGTCACTAGACATAAAGGATGCATACCTTCATGTCCCCATATATCCCCCTCATCAGGCTGCCTGAGATTCGCTGTACAGGACTGTCATTACCAGTTTCAGACGTTGCCGTTTGGGCTTTCCACGGCCCCGAGGATTTTACCAAGGTAATGGCGGAAATGATGGTGCTCCTGCGCAAGCAGGGAGTCACAATTATCCTGTACTTGGACGATCTCCTGATAAAAGCGAGATCGAGAGATCAATTGCAGAAAAGCCTGTCACTCTCCCTGAGAGTGCAGCAGCAGCATGGCTGGATTCTAAATCTACCGAAGTCACAGTTGATTCCAACGACTCGGCTATCTTTCTTAGGCATGATTCTGGACACGAAAAAAAGAGGATTTTTCTCCCGATGGAAAAATCCCAGGAACTCCAGAACATGGTCAGAGACCTGTTAAAACCGAAAAAAGTGTCAGTCCATCAATGCACTCGAGTACTGGGAAAAATGGTGGCAACCTACGAGGCCATCCCCTTCGGCAAGTTTCATGCGAGGATGTTTCAGTGGGACCTTCTGGACAAGTGGTCGGGGTCCCATCTACAGATACATCAGAAAATAAGCCTGTCCCCCCAGGGCCAGGGTGTCTCTCCTGTGGTGGCTGCAGAGTGCTCACCTTCTCGAAGGTCGCAGGTTCGGCATTCAAGACTGGGTTCTGGTGACCACGGACGCGAGCCTCCGAGGATGGGGAGCAGTCACACAAGGAAGAAATTTTCAGGGACTATGGTCAAGCCAGGAAGCTTGTCTACACATCAACGTACTGGAATTAAGGGCCATATACAACGGCCTACGACAAGCGGAGACTCTTCTTCGCGACCTACCGGTTCTGATTCAATCAGACAACGTCACGGCTATGGCTCATGTAAACCGCCAAGGCGGGACAAGGAGCAGAGTGGCAATGGCGGAAGCCACCAGGATTCTTCGCTGGGCGGAAAACCACGCAAGCGCTCTGTCAGCAGTCTTCATTCCGGGAGTGGACAACTGGGAAGCAGACTTCCTCAGCAGACACGATCTCCATCCAGGAAAGTGGGGACTTCATCAAGAAGTTTTTGCAGAGATAACAAGTCAGTGGGGACTTTCACAAATAGATATGATGGCGTCACGCCTCAACAAGAAGCTTCGGAGGTATTGTGCTAGGTCAAGGGACCCTCAGGCAGTAGCGGTGGACGCCCTGGTGAACCATGGGTGTTTCAGTCAGTCTATGTGTTCCCTCCTCTTCCGCTCATCTCAAAAATACTGAGAATCATAAGACGAAACAGAGTGCAGTCAATACCCATTGTTCCGGATTGGCCTAGAAGGACCTGGTATTCAGATCTTCAGGAAATGCTCACAGAAGATCCGTGGCCTCTTCCTCTCAGGGAAGACCTATTGCAGCAGGGACCCTGCGTGTTCCAATACTTACCGCGGTTACGTTTGACGGCATGGCGGTGGAACACAAAATCCTAGCGGGAAAAGGTCTTCCGGAGGAAGTCATCCCTATTCTGATTAAGGCTAGGAAGGAGGTGACGGCGAAACATTATCACCGCATCTGGAGGAAGTATGTATCTTGGTGTGAAGCCATGAATGCTCCTACTGAAGATTTCCATCTGGGCCGTTTTCTCCACTTTCTACAGACAGGAGTGGATATGGGCCTAAAGTTAGGGCTGAAATCTGTACCTTAATGGAGCCTATCAATTTTCTTTCAGAAGGAATTGGCTTCTCTCCCAGAAGTCCAGACTTTTGTAAAGGGAGTGCTGCACATCCAGCCTCCTTTTGTGCCCTCAGTGGCACCATGGGACCTTTAACGTGGTGTTACAGTTCCTAAAATCTCACTGGTTTGAGCCTCTTCAAACGGTGGATTTAAAATTTCTCACTTGGAAGGTGGTCATGTTGTTGGCATTGGCATCTGCACGGCGGGTGTCCGAATTGGCAGCTTTGTCTCACAAGAGCCCCTATCTGATTTTCCATGTGGATAGAGCAGAATTAAGGACTCGTCCTCAATTTTTGCCTAAGGTGGTTTCATCTTTTCATATGAACCAACCTATCGTGGTGCCTGTGGCTACGGGTGACTTGGAGGATTCCAAGTCCCTTGATGTAATCAGGGCCTTAAAGATTTATGTAGCCAGGACGGCTCGGGTTAGGAAAACAGAGGCACTGTTTGTCCTGTATGCAGCCAACAAGCTTGGTGCTCCTGCTTCTAAACAGACTATTGCTCGCTGAATCTGTAACACGATTCAGCAGGCCCATTCTACGGCTGGATTGCCGTTACCAGATTCGATAAAGGCCCATTCCACCAGGAAGGTGGGCTCTTCTTGGGCGGCTGCCCGAGGCGTCTCGGCATTACAGCTTTGCCGAGCGGCAACTTGGTCGGGTTCAAACGCTTTTGCTAAATTCTACAAGTTTGATACCTTGGCTGAGGAGGACCTTATGTTTGCTCAATCGGTGCTGCAGAGTCATCCGCACTCTCTCGCCCGGTCTGGAGCTTTGGTATAATCCCCATGGTCCTTACGGAGTCCCCAGCATCCTCTAGGACGTAAGAGAAAATAAGATTTTAAACCTACCGGTAAATCTTTTTCTCCTAGTCCGTAGAGGATACTGGGCGGCCGTCCCAGTGCGGACAAAATTCTGCAAGACTTGTATTTAGTTATTGCTTACATAAGGGTTATGTTACAGTTTTGATCAGTCTCGGGCTGATGCTGTTTTGTTTCATACTGTTAACTGGTTCGTATGTTCCGAGTTGTACGGTGTGGATTGGTGTGGGCTGGTATGTATCTTGCCCTTAGATTAACAAAAATCCTTTCCTCGTACTGTCCGTCTCCTCTGGGCACAGTTCTCTAACTGAGGTCTGGAGGAGGGGCTTAGAGGGAGGAGCTAGTACACACCCATCTAAAGTCTTTAGAGTGCCCATGTCTCCTGCGGAGCCCGTCTATACCCCCATGGTCCTTACGGAGTCCCCAGCATCCTCTACGGACTAGAAGAAAAAGATTTTCCGGTAGGTTTAAAATCTTATTTATTCATTGTTACCATTTTGTTACAATTACAGGAAATGTAAAAATCCATAAACCATTATTCATATTGGTCTGTGCATGTAGAGACCCATACATATTGTCACACTCCTCAGTCCATCTGGTTTTTTTTGCCATCCCATTTTCGCTACCAGTTCTACTGTTTTAATAATATGCATCTACTTGAATTATTAAAATTGTCCCTCATCTGTATGTAGGTCACTGTATCTCATGATTTTGTAAAATACTTTCCCAGTGATTGTGTATGTAGCTGTTACTCAGTCTCTCTGTAAGACGTGGTTGTAATATTCTCTACGCGCATACATCCTCCTACAGCAAGAAGTATGTACTGTATGTGCTGCACAGACAGGGTGTAGATT